>NC_069506.1:63848537-64053537 GCF_027579735.1 Bombina bombina
TCAAGCAGAAACAGAAATAAAATATATATATGTATACCATTATTTCCATAGAGCTCCATCGCGAGGTCCCCCAATACATCGCCATCCCTTGATTTATGACATGGGTCATTGCGCGTACAGTTTCTGTAAAAAAAACAAAATGTGGAAAGGTAGAATAGTGAACGTACAGTTTATTTTAAAAACACGATTTAATGCCATGCAGGAACTATATCTAAAGTACTAAAAGGGAAGATATGCTGCAAGGACATCTTGCAAGCAGTGTAATTCAACTATTTCCATTTGTAAATGTATGGCTTTTTCACTACAAAAATAAACAAAAAAGAGTAAATTATTTTTTTCCTCCTCTGGTTTAAATTTTTTCAGATCTCTAAGTTAAAACCAAACCGCAACCAGACGTATATTGAAATGAAGAGTAATGGAAAAATATTACAGTACAACAGCCAAATAATTGTAATAAAAATGATCATTTTATATTATAAACATGAAAATAATCAGGGCAATAAAAACAATTGTTGAGTGCAACTGACAAATTTAAAGGGACGTGAAAGTAAAAATGTAACTTTCATGACTTTCCATTCATTTTTGCAGACTTCAATTTATTACTGTTATCAAATGTACTTCTTCTTGGTATCTTTTGTTGAAAAGCATACATAAGGAGCAGTAATGCATTATTGTGAGCTAGCTGTTGATTGGTGGCTATGCACATATGCCTCTTGTCACTGGCTCAACAAATCTGTTTAGCTATGTCTCAGAGCATTTCAACTCTGGTGTTGACTTTGCTAGGATTAAAGGAGCAGTCTAGTCAAAATTAAAATTTCATGATTCAGATACGGCATGTTATTTTAAACAACTTTCCAATTTACTTTTATCATCAAATTTGCTTTGTTCTCTTGGTATTCTTTTTTGAAAGCTAAACCTAGGTAGGTTCATATGCTAGTTTCTAAGCCCTTAAAGGCCGCCTCTTAGCTCAGTGAATTTTGACAGTTTTTCACAGCTACACAGCGCTAGTTCATGTGTGCCATTTAGTATTGTGCTCACGCCCCGTGGAGTTATTTATGAGAGGGCACTGATTGGCTAAAATGCAAGACTGTCAAAAGAACTTAGATTAGGTGGCAGTCTGCAGAGGCTTAGATACAAGGTAATCACAGAAGTGTATTAATATGACAGTGTTGGTTATTAAAAACTGAGGAATGGGTAATAAAGGGATTATCTATCTTTTTAAACAATAAACATTCTGGAGTAGACTGTCCCTTTAAACAAATAAGGGTAATTAAGGATTATCTCATGATTTATATACAATATTGATAATGCATCTTGCAGAAAAATCAATATATAAACTCTTCTAAAGAATTGTGATTGATTCCAGAGTATTTTGTTGGGTGTTTGTTTGTTTTTTTTGCACTTTTATTTACTTTTACATTTGTAATTCACTGCAATTAAATAATCAGCCAAATATGTAAAGAATACCACTATATCTTGCAAATAGAAATCTACAGGTAATACAAAATAGTTTTCAAAATATTATGTTTAAGATAGGCAGATCATTTATGGACTATGACATGTCTGTACAATATTATCTTAAAGGGATAGAAAGTAAAAAAAACATAATTTATGCTTACCTGATTAATTTATTTCTCTTGTAGTGTATCCAGTCCACGGATCATCCATTACTTGTGGGATATTCTCCTTCCCAACAGGAAGTTGCAAGAGGATCACCCACAGCAGAGCTGCTATATAGCTCCTCCCCTCACTGCCATATCCAGTCATTCGACCGAAACAAGCCGAGAAAGGAGAAACCATAGGGTGCAGTGGTGACTGTAGTTTAATTAAAATTTAAACCTGCCTTAAAAGGACAGGGCGGGCCGTGGACTGGATAAACTACAAGAGAAATAAATTTATCAGGTAAGCATAAATTATGTTTTCTCTTGTTAAGTGTATCCAGTCCACGGATCATCCATTACTTGTGGGATACCAATACCAAAGCTAAAGTACACGGATGATGGGAGGGACAAGGCAGGAACTTAAACGGAAGGAACCACTGCCTGTAGAACCTTTCTCCCAAAAACAGCCTCCGAAGAAGCAAAAGTATCAAATTTGTAAAATTTGGAAAAGGTATGAAGCGAAGACCAAGTCGCAGCCTTGCAAATCTGTTCAACAGAAGCCTCATTTTTAAAGGCCCAGGTGGAAGCCACAGCTCTAGTAGAATGAGCTGTAATCCTTTCAGGGGGCTGCTGTCCAGCAGTCTCATAGGCTAAATGAATTATACTCCGAAGCCAAAAAGAAAGAGAGGTTGCCGAGGCCTTTTGACCTCTCCTCTGTCCAGAGTAAACAACAAACAGGTTAGATGTTTGACAAAAATCTTTAGTAGCCTGTAAGTAAAACTTCAAGGCACGGACTATGTCTAGATTATGCAAAAGACGTTCCTTCTTTGAAGAAGGATTAGGACATAATGATGGAACAACAATCTCTTGATTGATATTCTTGTTAGAAACCACCTTAGGTAAAAACCCAGGTTTTGTACGCAGAACTACTTTATCTGAATGGAAGATCAGATAAGGAGAATCACAATGTAAGGCAGATAACTCCGAGACTCTTCGAGCCGAGGAAATAGCCATCAGAAAAAGAACTTTCCATGATAGAAGTTTGATATCAATAGAATGAAGGGGTTCAAACGGAACCCCTTGAAGAACTTTAAGAACCAAGTTTAAGCTCCATGGAGGAGCAACAGGTTTAAACACAGGCTTAATTCTAACTAAAGCCTGACAAAATGCCTGAACGTCTGGAACTTCTGCCAGACGCTTGTGTAAAAGAATAGACAGAGCAGAAATCTGTCCCTTTAAAGAACTAGCTGATAATCCTTTGTCCAAACCCTCTTGGAGGAAGGACAATATCCTAGGAATCCTAACCCTACTCCATGAGTAATTCTTGGATTCACACCAATGAAGATATTTACGCCATATCTTGTGGTAAATTTTCCTGGTGACAGGCTTTCGTGCCTGTATTAAGGTATCAATTACTGACTCGGAGAAGCCACGCTTTGATAGGATCAAGCGTTCAATCTCCATGCAGTCAGTCTCAGAGAAAGTAGATTCGGATGATTGAAAGGACCTTGTATTAGAAGGTCTTGTCTCAGAGGCAGAGTCCATGGTGGAAAGGATGACATGTCCACTAGGTCTGCATACCAGGTCCTGCGTGGCCACGCAGGCGCTATCAATATCACCGATGCTCTCTCCTGTTTGATTTTGGCAATCAGACAAGGGAGCAGAGGAAACGGTGGAAACACATAAGCCAGGTTGAAGAACCAAGGCGCTGCTAGAGCATCTATCAGTGCCGCTTCTGGGTCCCTGGACCTGGATCCGTAACAAGGAAGCTTGGAGTTCTGGCAAGACGCCATGAGATCCAGTTCTGGTTTGCCCCAACGGAGAACCAATTGAGCAAACACCTCTGGATGGAGTTCCCACTCCCCCGGATGAAAAGTCTGACGACTTAGAAAATCCGCCTCCCAGTTCTCTACACCTGAGAGTGAGTCTCTGCCCAGCGAATTATCTTGGAGACTTCTGACATCGCTAGGGAACTCCTGGTTCCCCCTTGATGGTTGATGTAAGCCACAGTCGTGATGTTGTCCGACTGAAATCTGATGAACCCCAGTGTTGCTAACTGAGGCCAAGCTAGAAGAGCATTGAATATCGCTCTTAACTCCAGAATATTTATTGGGAGGAGTTTCTCCTCCTGGGTCCATGAACCCTGAGCCTTCAGGGAGTTCCAGACTGCACCCCAACCTAGAAGGCTGGCATCTGTTGTTACAATGGTCCAATCTGGTCTGCAAAAGGTCATACCTTTGGACAGATGGACCCGAGATAACCACCAGAGAAGATAATCTCTGGTTTCCTGATCCAGATTTAGTAGAGGGGACAAATCTGTGTAATCCCCATTCCACTGACTGAGCATGCATAATTGCAGCGGTCTGAGATGCAGGCGCGCAAATGGCACTATGTCCATCGCCGCTACCATTAAGCCGATTACTTGCATGCACTGAGCCACCGTGGGGCGCGGAATGGAGTGAAGAACACGGCAAGCATTTAGAAGTTTTGATAACCTGGACTCCGTCAGGTAAATTTTCATTTCTATAGAATCTATTAGAGTCCCTAGGAAGGGAACCCTTTTCTTCGTTCACTTTCCACCCATGTGACCTCAGAAATGCCAGAACTATCTCTGTATGAGACTTGGCAATTTGAAAGCTTGACGCCTGTATCAGGATGTCGTCTAGGTAAGGAGCCATCGCTATGCCTCGCGGTCTTAGAACCGCCAGAAGTGAGCCCAGAACCTTTGTAAAAATTCTTGGGGCTGTAGCCAACCCGAATGGAAGAGCTACAAATTGGTAATGCCTGTCTAGAAAGGCAAACCTCAGGAACCGATGATGATTCTTGTGAATCGGAATGTGAAGGTAGGCATCCTTTAAGTCCACTGTGGTCATGTACTGACCCTCTTGGATCATGGGTAAAATGGTTCGAATAGTTTCCATCTTGAATGATGGAACTCTGAGGAATTTGTTTAGGATCTTTAGATCCAAAATTGGTCTGAAGGTTCCCTCTTTTTTGGGAACCACAAACAGATTTGAATAAAACCCCTGTCCTTGTTCCGTCCGCGGAACTGGATGGATCACTCCCATTACAAGGAGGGCTTGCACGCAGCTTAGGAATGCCTCTTTCGTTATCTGGTTTGCAGATAATCTTGAAAGGTGAAATCTCCCTTGTGGAGAAGCTTTGAAGTCCAGAAGATATCCCTGAGATATGATCTCCAACGCCCAGGGATCCTGAACATCTCTTGCCCATGCCTGGGCGAAGAGAGAGAGTCTGCCCCCTACTAGATCCGTTGTCGGATAGGGGGCCGCTCCTTCATGCTGTCTTGGAGGCAGCAGCTGGCTTTCTGGCCTGCTTGCCCTTGTTCCAGGACTGGTTAGGTTTCCAGGCCTGCTTGGATTGAGCAAAAGTTCCCTCTTGTTTTGAAGCAGAGGAAGTTGATGCTGCACCTGCCTTGAAATTTCGAAAGGCACGAAAATTAGACTGTTTGGCCCTGTCCTGAGGAAGGGTATGACCCTTACCTCCAGTAATGTCAGCAATAATTTCTTTCAAACAAGGCCCGAATAAGGTCTGCCCCTTGAAAGGAATGTTGAGTAATTTAGACTTTGAAGTCACATCAGCTGACCAGGATTCAAGCCATAGCGCCCTACGCGCCTGGATGGCGAATCCGGAATTCTTAGCCGTTAGTTTAGTCAAATGAACAATGGCATCAGAAACAAATGAGTTAGCTAGCTTAAGTGTTCTAAGCTTGTCAATAATTTCAGTCAATGGAGCTGTATGGATGGCCTCTTCCAGGGCCTCAAACCAGAACGCCGCCGCAGCAGTGACAGGCGCAATGCATGCAAGGGGCTGTAAAAACATAATTTATGCTTACCTGATAAATTTATTTCTCTTGTAGTGTATCCAGTCCACGGATCTTCCATTACTTATGGAATATATTCTCCTTCCCAACAGGAAGTTGCAAGAGTCCACCCACAGCAAAGCTGCTATATAGCTCCTCCCCTAACTGCCATATTCAGTCATTCGACCGAAAACATACAGAGAAAGGAAAAACCATAGGGTGCAGTGGTGACTGCAGTTCAAATGAAAAAATTACCTGCCTTAAAGTGACAGGGCGGGCCGTGGACTGGATACACTACAAGAGAAATAAATTTATCAGGTAAGCATAAATTATGTTTTCTCTTGTTAAGTGTATCCAGTCCACGGATCATCCATTACTTATGGAATACCAATACCAAAGCTAAAGTACACGGATGATGGGAGGGACAAGGCAGGTACTTAAACGGAAGTTACCACTGCCTGTAAAAAAAACCTCTCTCCCAAAAATAGCCTCCGAAGAAGCAAGGTATCAAATTTGTTAAATTTGAAAAAGTATGAAGCGCAGACCAAGACTCCGTCTTGTAAATCTGTTCAACAGAAGCCACATTTAAAAAAGGCCCAAGTGAAAACCACAGCTCTAGTAGAATGAGCTGCAATCCCTTCAGGAGGCTGCTGTCCAGCAGTCTCATAAGCTAAATGAATTATGCTTTTTAACCAAAAAGACAGAGAGGCTGCTGAAGTCTTTTGACCTCTCCTCTGTCCAGAATAGACAACAAACAAGGTGAACGTTTTATGAAAACTGTAGTAGCTTGTAAGTAAAACTTTAAAGCACAAACCACGTCCAATATTGTGTAATAGACGTTCCTTCTTTGAGGAAGGATTAGGATACAAGCATGGAACAACTATCTCTTGAGTGATATTATTGTTAGATACCACCTTAGGAAAAAATCCAGGTTGGTACGCAGGACTACCTTATCCGTACAAAGGACCAGATAAGGAGAATCACATTGTAACACAGATAACTTGGAGACTCTACGAGTCGAGGAAATAGCTACCCAAAAGGAACTTTCCAAGATAAAGATTGATATCTATGGAACAAAAAAGGTTCAAATGGAACTTCTTGAAGAGCCTTAAGAACCAGGTTTAAGCTCCATGGTGGAGCAACAGTTTTAAACACAGGCTTGGATCTAACCAAAGCCTGACCAAATGCCTGAACGTCTAGAATACCTGCCAGACACTGGTGCAAAAAAAATAGACAGAGTAAAAAAACTGTCCCTTTTAAGGAATTAGCTGACAACCCTTTTCTCAAAAACATCTTGGAGAAAAGATAATATCCTGGGAATCCAGGCTTTACTCCATGAGTAACCCTTGGATTCATAACAATCAGATATTTACACCATATCTATGTTCAATTTTCCTAGAGACAGGCTGTCATGTTTGTATTAAGGTATCAATGACTGACTCGGAGAAGCCATGCTTTGATAACATCAAGCGTTCAGTCTCCAGGCAGTCCATCTCAGACTGATTCTATTTAGATGGTTGAAAGGACCCTGAGGTAGAGGGACCTGTCTCAGAAGCAGAGACCGTGATGGAAAGGATGACATGTCCACCAGATCTGCATACCAGGTCCTGCGTGGCTACGCAGGCGCTGTCAAAAACACCAAAGCCCTCTCCTGCTTGGTCTTGACCGCCGAAGGAAATCCCACTCCCCCGGAAGAAAAGTCTGACGACTTAGAAAATCCACCTCCCAGTTCTCAACACCTGGGATATGGATAGCTGATAGACAAGAGTGAGTCTCTGTCCAGTGAATTATTGTAAGACTTCTAACATCACTAGGGAACTTCTGTTCCCCCTTGATGGCTGATGTAAGCCACAGTCGTGTATATTGTCCGACTGAGTATGATGTACCTCAGAGTTGCTAACTGAGGCCAAGTCTGAAGAGCATGGAATATCACTCCCAGAATATTTATTAGAAGGAGGGTCTCCTCCTAAGTCCACTATCCCTGAGCCTTCAGGGAGTTCCAGACTGCATCCCAACCTAAAAGGCTGGCATCCATTGTAACAATTGTCCCATCTGACCTGCGGAAGGTCATGCCCTTGGACAGATGGACCCGACATAGTCACCAGAGAAGAGAATCTCTGGTCTCTTGGTCCAGGTTCAACAGGGGGACAAATCTGTGTAATCCCCGTTCCTCTGACTGAGCATGCATAGTTGCAGCGGTCTGAAATGTAGACGTGCAAACGGTACTATGTCCCTTGCCGCTACCTATTAAGCCGATTTCATTCATGTACTGAGCCACCGAAGGGCGCGGATGGGATGAAAAACACGGCAGAAATTTAGAAACTTTGACAACCTGGACTCCATCAGGTAAATTTTCATTTCTACAGAATCTATCAGAGTCCCTAGGAGGGAAACCCTTGAGATTGGGGATAGAGAACTCTTTCCTTGTTCACTTTCCACCCATGTGATCTCAGAAATGCCAGTACTACGTCCGTATGAGACTTGGCAATTTGGATGTTTGACGCCTGTATCAGGATGTCATCTAACTAAGGGGCCACTTCTATGCCCCGCGGCCTAAGGACCGCCAAAGCGACCCCAGAACCTCCATAAAGATTCTTGGGGCTGTAGATATCCCAAAGGAAAGAGCTACAAACTGGTAATGCCTGTCTAGAAAGGCAAACCTGAAAAACGAAGGTGATCTTTATGCATCACAATGTGAGGATAAGCATCCTTCAAATCCATTGTAGTCCTCTATTGACTCTCCTGGATCATAGTTAAGATGGTGCGAATAGTTTCCATCTTAAATTATGGAATTCTGAGGAATAAGTTTAAGATCTTTAGATCCAAAATAGGTCTGAAGGTTCCCTCACCTTGGGAACCACAAACAGATTTGAGTAAAAACTCTGTCCCTGTTCCTCTCTTGGAACTGGATGGATCTCGTACACAATGTAAGAATGCCTCCTTCTTTATCTGGTTTGCAGATAATTGTGAAAGGCGAAATCTCCCCTTTTTTTTGGGGGGGGGGGGGGAATCTTTGAAATCCAGAAGATATCTCTGGGATATAAATTCCAATGCCTAGGGATCCTGGGCATCTCTTGCCTACGCCCGGGCGAAGAATGAAAGTCTACCCCCTATAGGATCCGTTACCGGATAGGGGTCCGTTCCTTCATGCTGCCTTAGAGGCAGCAGCAGGCTCCTTGGCCTGCTTATCTTTGTTCCAGGTCCAATTGTCTCCAGACCGCCTTGGACTGAGCAAAAATTCCCTCTTGTTTTGCCTTAGAGGAAGTGGATGCCACACCTGCCCTGAAGTTTTAAAAGGCACGAAAATTAGACCTTTTTTGGCCCTTGAACCTTTTCCTCCAGTGATATAAGCAATAATCTCCTTCAAACCAGGCCCGAATAGGGTCTGCCCCTTGAAGGGAAGTTAAGTAGCTTATTTATTAAAGTCACAACAGCTGACCATGATATAAGCCATAGCGCTCTGCGCGCCAGTATAGTAAAAAACAGAATTCTTAGCCGTTAGTCTAGTCAAATGAACAAAGGCATCAGAAAACAAAGGAATTGGCTAGCATAAGCTTGTCAAATATATTCATCCAATGGAGTCGCTAACTGTAAAGCCTCATCAAGAGACTCAACCTAGAACGCCGCAGCAGCAGTGACAGAAGCAATGTATGCAAGGGGCTGCAGGATAAAACCCTGTTGAATAAACATTTTTTATCCATTGGATCTAAAAAGCACAACTGTCCTCGCCAGAGGTAGTGGTACGCTTAGCTAGAGTAGAAACTCTTCTCTCCACCTTAGGAACTGTCTGCCAGAAGTCCCGTATGGTGGTAACTATTAGAAAACATTCTTCTAAAAAATAGGAGGGGAAGAGAAAGGCACACCTGGTCTATCCCATTCCTTATTAAAAAATTTTTTTTTATTAAACCTCTTTAGGTATTGGAAAAACATCAGTACACACCGGCACTGCATATTATTTATCCAGTCTACACAATTTCTCTGGCCCTGCGATTGTACACATTCATTCAGAGCAGCCAAAGCCTCCCTGAGCAACAAGTGGAGGTTCTCAAGCATAAATTTTAAATGTAGAAATATCAGAATCAGGTTAAATCATCTTCCCTGAGTCAAAAAAATCACCCACAGACTAAGCATATTGTGAGGTAGTATCATACATGGTTCTTAAAGCGTCTGTATGCTCTGTATCTACCCCCAGAGCTATCTGCTTTCCTTTAATTTCAGGTAGTCTGACTAATACTGCTGCCAGAGTATTATTCACCACCTTTGCCATGTCTTGTAAAATAAACGCTATGGACGCCCTTGATGTACTTGGCGCCATTTGAGCGTGAGTCCCTGAAGCGGGAGTCGAAGGGTCTGACACGTGGGGAGAGTTAATCGGCATAACTTTCCCCTCAACAGAATCCCCTGGTAAAATAAACGCTATGGGTGCCCTTGATGTACTTGGCGCCATTTGAGCGTGAGTCCCTAAAGCGGGAGTCAAAAGGTCTGACACGTGGGGAGAGTTAGTCGGCATAACTACCCCCCTCTGGTGATAATGTTTCTAAAGACAAAAAATTATCTTTATTGTTTAACATGAAATCAGTACATCTGGTACACATTCTAAGATGGGGTTCCAACATGGCTTTAAAACATAATGAACAGAGCTTCCTCTATGTCAGACATGTTAGAACAGACTAATAATGAGACTAATAAGCTTGGAAAACACTTTAAATCAAGTTAACAAGCAAATATATAAAACGTTACTGTGCCTTTAAGAGAAACAAATTTTGTCAAAATTTGAAAAACAGTGAAAAAAGGCAGTAAAACAAACGAAATTTTTACAGTACATGTAATAAGGTAACAGAGCATTGCACCCACTTGCAAATGGATGATTAACCCCTTAATGCAAAAAACAGATAAAAAAAACGACAGACGTTTTTAAAAACAGACACAACAAAACTGCCACAGCAGAGCTGTGGATTACCTTCCCTATAAACGATTTTGGAAGTCTTTTTAGCCCTTTAGAAATGTCCTGTAGTATTCATGGGACTGCTGAGGGAATCTGGATAATTCATTTTGTAATTTTAACTGCGCAAAAAAGCGCTAAATTAGGCCCCTCCCACTCATATTACAACAGTGGGAAGCTTCAGTTAACTGTTTCTATGCAAAATTTAAGCCAGCCATGTGGAAAAAACTTAGGCCCCAATAAGTTTTATCACCAAACATATGTTAAAAAACGATTAAACATGCCAGCAAATGTTTTAAAACACATTTTTACAAGAGTATGTATCTCTATTAATAAGCCTGATACCAGTCGCTTTTACTGCATTTAAGGCTATACCAACATTACAGTGTTATCACCAATGTATGTTAAAAAACGATTAAACATGCCAGCAAACGTTTTAAAAAACATTTTTATAAGAGTATGTATCTCTATTAATAAGCCTGATACCAGTCGCTATCGCTGCATTTAAGGCTTTACTTACATTACTTCGGTATCAGCAGTATTTTCTTAGTCAATTCCATTCCTAGAAAAATATTTTACTGCACATACCTTATCTGCAGGAAAACCTACACGCCATTCCCCCTCTGAAGTACCTCACTCCTCAGTATGTGTGAGAACAGCAAATGGATCTCAGTTATGTCTGCTAAGATCATAGAAAAACGCAGGCAGATTCTTCTTCCAAATACTGCCTGAGAAAAACAGCACACTCCGGTGCCATTTAAAAATAACAAACTTTTGATTGAAGAATAAACTAAGTATAAATCACCACAGACTCTCACGACCTCCTATCTATGTTGAGGCTTGCAAGAGAATGACTGAATATGGCAGTTAGGGGAGGAGCTATATAGCAGCTTTGCTGTGGGTGGACTCTTGCAACTTCCTGTTGGGAAGGAGAATATATTCCATAAGTAATGGATGATCCGTGGACTGGATACACTTAACAAGAGAAATAAAACCTTGTTGAATAAACATTTTCTTAAGGTAACCCTCTAATTTTTTATCCATTGGATCTGAAAAAGCACAACTGTCCTCAACCGGGATAGTGGTATGCTTTGCTAAAATAGAAACTGCTCCCTCCACCTTAGGGACTGTCTGCCATAAGTCCCGTGTAGTGGCATCTATTGGAAACATTTTTCTAAATATAGGAGGTGGGGAAAAGGGTACACCGGGTCTATCCCACTCCTTACTAATAATTTCTGTAAGCCTTTTAGGTATTGGAAAAACATCAGTACTCACCGGCACTGCATAGTATTTATCCAGTCTACACAATTTCTCTGGCACTGCAATTGTGTCACAATCATTCAGAGCAGCTAATACCTCCCCAAGCAATACACGGAGGTTCTCAAGCTTAAATTTAAAATTAGAAATCTCTGAATCAGGTCTCCCCGATTCAGAGATTTCACCCACAGACTGAAGCTCTCCGTCCTCAGGTTCTGCATATTGTGACGCAGTATCAGACATGGCTCTTACAGCATCTACGCGCTCTGTATCTCGTCTAACCCCAGAGCTATCGCGCTTGCCTCTCAATTCAGGCAATCTGGCTAATACCTCTGACAGGGTATTATTCATGATTGCAGCCATGTCCTGCAAAGTAATCGCTATGGGCGTCCCTGATGTACTTGGCGCCATATTAGCGTGCGTCCCTTGAGCGGGAGGCGAAGGGTCCGACACGTGGGGAGAGTTAGTCGGCATAACTTCCCCCTCGACAGACCCCTCTGGTGACAATTCTTTTATAGATAAAGACTGATCTTTACTGTTTAAGGTGAAATCAATACATTTAGTACACATTCTCCTATGGGGCTCCACCATGGCTTTTAAACATAATGAACAAGTAGTTTCCTCTGTGTCAGACATGTTTGTACAGACTAGCAATGAGACTAGCAAGCTTGGAAAACACTTTAAACCAAGTTAACAAGCAATATAAAAAACGTTACTGTGCCTTTAAGAGAAATAAATTTTGACAAAATTTGAAATAACAGTGAAAAAAGGCAGTTACACTAACAAAATTTTTACAGTGTACGTAACAAGTTAGCAGAGCATTGCACCCAATTGCAAATGGATGATTAACCCCTTAATACCAAAAACAGAATAATAAATGACAAAAACGTTTTTAAACACAGTCACAACAACTGCCACAGGTCTACTGTGGTTGTTACCCTCCTCAAACACGACTTTTGAAGACTTTTGAGCCCTTCAGAGATGTCCTGTATCATGCAGAAGGAAGCTGAGTGTCTCTGTCTGTAATTTTAGCTGCGCAGAAAAGCGCTAAAATAGGCCCCTCCCACTCATATTACAACAGTGGAAACCCTCAGGAAACTGTTTCTAGGCAAAAATCAAGCCAGCCATGTGGGAAAAAAACTAGGCCCCAATAAGTTTTGTCACCAAACATATATAAAAACGATTAACATGCCAGCAAACGTTTTATATTACACTTTTATAAGAGTATGTATCTCTGTTAATAAGCCTGATACCAGTCGCTATTAAATCACTGCATTTAGGCTTAACTTACATTAATCCGGTATCAGCAGCATTTTTCTACCAAATTCCATCCCTAGAAATATGTTAACTGCACATACCTTATTGCAGGAAAACCTGCACGCCATTCCCCCTCTGAAGTTACCTCACTCCTCAGAATATGTGAGAACGGCAGTGGATCTTAGTTACTTCTGCTAAGATCATAGAAATCACAGGCAGATTCTTCTTCTAATGCTGCCTGAGATAAAACAGTACACTCCGGTACCATTTAAAAATAACAAACTTTTGATTGAAGTTAAAACACTAACTATAATACACCACTCTCCTCTTACTACCTCCATCTTTGTTGAGAGTTGCAAGAGAATGACTGGATATGGCAGTGAGGGGAGGAGCTATATAGCAGCTCTGCTGTGGGTGATCCTCTTGCAACTTCCTGTTGGGAAGGAGAATATCCCACAAGTAATGGATGATCCGTGGACTGGATACACTTAACAAGAGAAATGAAATGTACATAAATGGATTTCAATTTTAAATAGAAGCCATTTTTAAATATGCTTCCATTAGCAAAAAAGGCATCTAGTATACGTTTTGACTGGTTCAGCAGCATATGCACATATGCTACGTGTTATTGGAGGATAAGAATTCAAGCAATGGGGTAGATTTATCATATGTCGAGCATACATGATTTGCTATAGCGAATCATGTCTGCGCGACATCGCTAAATGCGGGCAGCATATGCTATCCGCATTTAACTTTGCACAAGCATTTCTGGTGAAATGCATGTGCAATGCCGCCCCCTGCTCACTGATCGGAATGTTTCAATCCGCCACCAAAAAGGTGTCAGACAGGCTAAGAACCAGTGGATCTTATGACCTCTGCTTCTTAAAGGGACACAAGTCAAATTAAACTTTAATGATTCAGATAGAGCAGGCAATTTTAAACAACTTTCCAATTTACTTCCATTCACAAAATGTGCACAGTCTTTTTATATTTACACTTTTTGAGTTACCAGATCCTACTGAGCATGTGCAAGAATTCACAGCATATACAAATATGTATTTGTGATTGGCTGATGGCTGTCACATGATACAGGGGGAGTGGAAATAGACATAACTTTGAAATTTGTCAGAAAAAAAAATCTACTCCACTTGCTAGTGCATTGTCTTGTTATCATGCATTTGTTGATTATACAAATCTACTCTATTCACTGGTCCTTTAACTTCCATTTTAGGCAAGCCTGAAACAATGGACTTCTAAAGAAGCATCCGCTGCTTAATAAATGGGGCCCATTGTGTCATACAACCCACTGCTGATCCTCTGAAAAGGTCTGGTGTTTGAATACTGCTGCACAGGGCATGTATACGTGCGTATGCAGCTGAAAACTATAATAACTTTTGCTTGAAGTACTTTCACTAATGGAAGTACATAGCAAAAATTATTCTTTTTAAAATTGAAATGCATTTGTGCACATTTACATTTTTGACCTATCCCTTTAAAGAAAGAAGGATGACAACATACTACACCAACACAATTATTTGCTGTATGGAGAATTTAAGAGAAAACATTATTAATACTATGGCCTAGATTTGGAGTTTGGCGGTAGCCGTGAAAACCAGCGTTAGAGGCTCCTAACGCTGGTTTTAGGCTACCGCCGGTATTTGGAGTCAGTCAAAAAAGGGTCTAACGCTCACTTTTCAGCCGCAACTTTTCCATACCGCATATCCCCTTACGCCAATTGCGTATCCTATCTTTTCAATGGGATCTTTCTAACGCCGGTATTTAGAGTCGTGTCTGAAGTGAGCGTTAGAATTCTAACGACAAAACTCCAACTGCAGAAAAAAGTCAGGAGTTAAGAGCTTTCTGGGCTAACGCCGGTTCATAAAGCTCTTAACTACTGTGCTCTAAAGTACACTAACACCCATAAACTACCTATGTACCCCTAAACCGAGGCCCCCCCACATCGCTGCCACTCGATTACATTTTTTTAACCCCTAATCTGCCGACCGCCACCTACGTTATACTTATGTACCCCTAATCTGCTGCCCCTAACACCGCCGACCCCTATATTATATTTATTAACCCCTAACCTGCCCCCCACAATGTCGCCGCCAGCTACCTACAATAATTAACCCCTAATCTGCCGACCGCAAAGAGCCGCCACCTACATTATAGCTATGTACCCCTAATCTGCTGCCCCTAACACCGCCGACCCCTATATTATATTTATTAACCCCTAATCTGCCGCCCTCAACGTTGCCTCCACCTGCCTACACTTATTAACCCCTAATCTGCCTACCGGACTGCACCGCTATTATAATAAAGTTATTAACCCCTAATCCGCCTCACTAACCCTATAATAAATAGTATTAACCCCTAATCTGCCCTCCCTAACATCGCCGACACCTAACTTCAAACATTAACCCCTAATCTGCTGACCGGAGCTCACCGCTATTCTAATAAATGCATTAACCCCTAAAGCTAAGTCTAACCCTAACACTAACACCCCCCTAACTTAAATATAATTTAAATCTAACGAAATTAATTAACTCTTATTAAATAAATTATTCCTATTTAAAGCTAAATACTTACCTGTAAAATAAATCCTAATATAGCTACAATATAAATTATAATTATATTATAGCTATTTTAGGATTTATATTTATTTTACAGGTAACTTTGTATTTATTTTAACCAGGTACAATAGCTATTAAATAGTTAAGAACTATTTAATAGCTACCTAGTTAAAATAATTACAAAATTACCTGTAAAATAAATCCTAACCTAAGTTACAATTAAACCTAACACTACACTATCAATAAATTAAATAAAATACCTACAATTAAACCTAACACTACACTATCAATAAATTAATTAAATAAAATACATACAATTAAACCTAACACTACACTATCAATAAATAAATTAAATACAATTCCTACAAATAACTACAATGAAATAAACTAACTAAAGTACAACAAATAAAAAAGAACTAAGTTACAAAAAAAAAAAAAAAATATTTACAAACATAAGAAAAATATTACAACAATTTTAAACTAATTACACCTAAGCCCCCTAATAAAATAACAAAGACCCCCAAAATAAAAAAATGCCCTACCCTATTCTAAATTACTAAAGTTCAAAGCTCTTTTACCTTACCAGCCCTGAACAGGGCCCTTTGCGGGGCATGCCCCAAGAAGTTCAGCTCTTTTGCCTGTAAAAAAAAACATACAATACCCCCCCCCAACATTACAACCCACCACCCACATACCCCTAATCTAACCCAAACCCCCCTTAAATAAACCTAACACTAAGCCCCTGAAGATCTTCCTACCTTATCTTCACCATACCAGGTTCACCGATCGATCCAGAAGAGCTCCTCCGATGTCCTGATCCAAGCCCAAGCGGGGGGCTGAAGAGGTCCATGATCCGGCTGAAGTCTTCATCCAAGCGGGAGCTGAAGAGGTCCTCCATCCGGTAGAAGTCTTCATCCAAGCGGGGCAGAAGAGGTCTTCCATCCGATTGAAGTCTTCATCCAAGAGGCATTTTCTATCGTCATCCATCCGGAGCGGAGCGGCAGCATCCTGAAGACCTCCGACGCGGAACATCCATCCTGGCCGACGACTGAACGACGAATGACGGTTCCTTTAAATGACGTCATCCAAGATGGCGTCCCTCAAATTCCGATTGGCTGATAGGATTCTATCAGCCAATCGGAATTAAGGTAGGAATATTCTGATTGGCTGATGGAATCAGCCAATCAGATTGAGCTCGCATTCTATTGGCTGTTCCGATCAGCCAATAGAATGCGAGCTCAATCTGATTGGCTGATTGGATCAGCCAATCGGATTGAACTTGATTCTGATTGGCTGATTCTATCAGCCAATCAGAATATTCCGACCTTAATTCCGATTGGCTGATAGAATCCTATCAGCCAATCGGAATTCGAGGGACGCCATCTTGGATGACGTCATTTAAAGGAACCGTCATTCGTCGTTCAGTCGTCGGCCAGGATGGATGTTCCGCGCCGGAGGTCTTCAGGATGCTGCCGCTCCGCTCCGGGTGGATGACGATAGAAGATGCCTCTTGGATGAAGACTTCAATCGGATGGAAGACCTCTTCTGCCCCGCTTGGATGAAGACTTCTACCGGATGGAGGACCTCTTCAGCTCCCGCTTGGATGAAGACTTCAGCCGGATCATGGACCTCTTCAGCCCCCCGCTTGGGCTTGGATCAGGACATCGGAGGAGCTCTTCTGGATCGATCGGTGAACCTGGTATGGTGAAGATAAGGTAGGAAGATCTTCAGGGGCTTAGTGTTAGGTTTATTTAAGGGGGGGTTTGGGTTAGATTAGGGGTATGTGGGTGGTGGGTTGTAATGTTGGGGGGGGGGTATTGTATGTTTTTTTTTACACGCAAAAGAGCTGAACTTCTTGGGGCATGCCCCGCAAAGGGCCCTGTTCAGGGCTGGTAAGGTAAAAGAGCTTTGAACTTTAGTAATTTAGAATAGGGTAGGGCATTTTTTTTATTTTGGGGGGCTTTGTTATTTTATTAGGGGGCTTAGAGTAGGTGTAATTAGTTTAAAATTGTTGTAATATTTTTCTTATGTTTGTAAATATTTTTTTATTTTTTGTAACTTAGTTCTTTTTTATTTTTTGTACTTTAGTTAGTTTATTTCATTGTAGTTATTTGTAGGAATTGTATTTAATTAATTTATTGATTGTGTAGTGTTAGGTTTAATTGTAGATAATTGTAGGTATTTTATTTAATTAATTTATTGATAGTGTAGTGTTAGGTTTAATTGTAACTTAGGTTAGGATTTATTTTACAGGTAATTTTGTAATTATTTTAAGTATTTTAGCTATTAAATAGTTCTTAACTATTTAATAGCTATTGTACCTGGTTAAAATAAATACAAAGTTACCTGTAAAATAAATATTAATCCTAAAATAGCTATAATATCATTATAATTTATATTGTAGCTATATTAGGATTTATTTTACAGGTAAGTATTTAGCTTTAAATAGGAATAATTTATTTAATAAGAGTTAATTAATTTCGTTAGATTAAAAACATAATTTATGTAAGAACTTACCTGATAAATTCATTTCTTTCATATTAACAAGAGTCCATGAGCTAGTGACGTATGGGATATACATTCCTACCAGGAGGGGCAAAGTTTCCCAAACCTTAAGATGCCTATAAATACACCCCTCACCACACCCACAAATCAGTTTAACGAATAGCCAAGAAGTGGGGTGATAAGAAAAAAGTGCGAAGCATATAAAATAAGGAATTGGAATAATTGTGCTTTATACAAAAAAATCATAACCACCACAAAAAAGGGTGGGCCTCATGGACTCTTGTTAATATGAAAGAAATGAATTTATCAGGTAAGTTCTTACATAAATTATGTTTTCTTTCATGTAATTAACAAGAGTCCATGAGCTAGTGACGTATGGGATAATGAATACCCAAGATGTGGATCTTTCCACACAAGAGTCACTAGAGAGGGAGGGATAAAATAAAGACAGCCAATTCCTGCTGAAAATAATCCACACCCAAAATAAAGTTTAATGAAAAACATAAGCAGAAGATTCAAACCGAAACCACTGCCTGATGTACCTTTCTACCAAAAACTGCTTCAGAAGAAGAGAATACATCAAAATGGTAGAATTTAGTAAAAGTATGCAAAGAGGACCAAGTCGCTGCTTTGCAAATCTGATCAACTGAAGCTTCATTCCTAAACGCCCAGGAAGTAGAAACTGACCTAGTAGAATGAGCTGTAATCCTCTGAGGCGGAGTCTTACCCAATTTAACATAGGCAAGATGAATTAAAGATTTCAACCAGGATGCCAAAGAAATGGCAGAAGCTTTCTGGCCTTTTCTAGAACCAGAAAAGATGACAAATAGACTAGAAGTCTTTCGGAAAGATTTAGTAGCTTCAACATAATATTTCAAAGCTCTAACAACATCCAAAGAATGTAACGATTTCTCCTTAGAATTCTTAGGATTAGGACATAATGAAGGAACCACGATTTCTCTACTAATGTTGTTGGAATTCACAACCTTAGGTAAAAATTGAAAAGAAGTTCGCAACACCGCCTTATCCTGATGAAAGATCAGAAAAGGAGACTCACAAGAAAGAGCAGATAATTCAGAAACTCTTCTGGCAGAAGAGATGGCCAAAAGGAACAAAACTTTCCAAGAAAGCAATTTAATGTCCAATGAATGCATAGGTTCAAACGGAGGAGCTTGAAGAGCTCCCAGAACCAAATTCAAACTCCATGGAGGAGAAATTGACTTAATGACAGGTTTTATACGAACCAAAGCTTGTACAAAACAATGAATATCAGGAAGAATAGCAATCTTTCTGTGAAAAAGAACAGAAAGAGCAGAGATTTGTCCTTTCAAGGAACTTGCGGACAAACCCTTATCTAAACCATCCTGAAGAAATTGTAATATTCTCGGAATTCTAAAAGAATACCAAGAAAAATGATGAGTAAGACACCAAGAAATATAAGTCTTCCAGACTCTATAATATATCTCTCTAGATACAGATTTACGAGCCTGTAACATAGTATCAATCACAGAGTCAGAGAAACCTCTTTGACTAAGAATCAAGCGTTCAATCTCCATACCTTTAAATTTAAGGATTTCAGATCCGGATGGAAAAAAGGACCTTGCGACAGAAGGTCTGGTCTTAACGGAAGAGTCCATGGTTGGCAAGATGCCATCCGGACAAGATCCGCATACCAAAACCTGTGAGGCCATGCCGGAGCTATTAGCAGAACAAACGAGCATTCCCTGAGAATCTTGGAGATTACTCTTGGAAGAAGAACTAGAGGCGGAAAGATATAGGCAGGATGATACTTCCAAGGAAGTGATAATGCATCCACTGCCTCCGCCTGAGGATCCCGGGATCTGGACAGATACCTGGGAAGTTTCTTGTTTAGATGAGAGGCCATCAGATCTATCTCTGGAAGCCCCCACATATGAACAATCTGAAGAAAAACCTCTGGGTGAAGAGACCATTCGCCCGGATGCAACGTTTGGCGACTGAGATAATCCGCTTCCCAATTGTCTACACCTGGGATATGAACCGCAGAGATTAGACAGGAGCTGGATTCCGCCCAAACCAAAATTCGAGATACTTCTTTCATAGCCAGAGGACTGTGAGTCCCTCCTTGATGATTGATGTATGCCACAGTTGTGACATTGTCTGTCTGAAAACAAATGAACGATTCTCTCTTCAGAAGAGGCCAAAACTGAAGAGCTCTGAAAGTTCCAAAATATTGATCGGTAATCTCACCTCCTGAGATTCCCAAACTCCCTGTGCCGTCAGAGATCCCCACACAGCTCCCCAACCTGTGAGACTTGCATCTGTTGAAATTACAGTCCAGGTCGGAAGAACAAAAGAAGCCCCCTGAACTAAACGATGGTGATCTGTCCACCACGTTAGAGAGTGTCGAACAATCGGTTTTAAAGATATTAATTGAGATATCTTCGTGTAATCCCTGCACCATTGGTTCAGCATACAGAGCTGAAGAGGTCGCATGTGAAAACGAGCAAAGGGGATCGCGTCCGATGCAGCAGTCATAAGACCTAGAATTTCCATGCATAAGGCTACCGAAGGGAATGATTGTGACTGAAGGTTTCGACAAGCTGTAATCAATTTTAGACGTCTCTTGTCTGTTAAAGACAGAGTCATGGACACTGAATCTATCTGGAAACCCAGAAAGGTTACCCTTGTTTGAGGAATCAAAGAACTTTTTGGTAAATTGATCCTCCAACCATGATCTTGAAGAAACAACACAAGTCGATTCGTATGAGACTCTGCTAAATGTAAAGACTGAGCAAGTACCAAGATATTGTCCAAATAAGGAAATACCACAATACCCTGTTCTCTGATTACAGACAGAAGGGCACCGAGAATCTTTGTGAAAATTCTTGGAGCTGTAGCAAGGCCAAACGGTAGAGCCACAAATTGGTAATGCTTGTCTAGAAAAGAGAATCTCAGGAACTGAAAATGATCTGGATGAATCGGAATATGCAGATATGCATCCTGTAAATCTATTGTGGACATATAATTCCCTTGCTGAACAAAAGGCAATATAGTCCTTACAGTTACCATCTTGAACGTTGGTATCCTTACATAACGATTCAGTAATTTTAGATCCAGAACTGGTCTGAAGGAATTCTCCTTCTTTGGTACAATGAAGAGATTTGAATAAAACCCCATCCCCTGTTCCGGAACTGGAACTGGCATAATTACTCCAGCCAACTCTAGATCTGAAACACAATTCAGAAATGCTTGAGCTTTCACTGGATTTACTGGGACACGGGAAAGAAAAAATCTCTTTGCAGGAGGTCTCATCTTGAAACCAATTCTGTACCCTTCTGAAACAATGCTCTGAATCCAAAGATTGTGAACAGAATTGATCCAAATTTCTTTGAAAAAACGTAACCTGCCCCCTACCAGCTGAACTGGAATGAGGGCCGTACCTTCATGTGAACTTAGAAGCAGGCTTTGCCTTTCTAGCAGGCTTGGATTTATTCCAGACTGGAGATGGTTTCCAAACTGAAACTGCTCCTGAGGACGAAGGATCAGGCTTTTGTTCTTTGTTGAAACGAAAGGAACGAAAACGATTGTTAGCCCTGTTTTTACCTTTAGATTTTTTATCCTGTGGTAAAAAAGTTCCTTTCCCACCAGTAACAGTTGAAATAATAGAATCCAACTGAGAACCAAATAATTTGTTTCCCTGGAAAGAAATGGAAAGTAGAGTTGATTTAGAAGCCATATCAGCATTCCAAGTTTTAAGCCATAAAGCTCTTCTGGCTAAGATAGCTAGAGACATAAACCTAACATCAACTCTAATAATATCAAAAATGGCATCACAGATAAAATTAGTAGCATGCTGAAGAAGAATAATAATATCATGAGAATCACGATTTGCTACTTGTTGCGCTAGGGTTTCCAACCAAAAAGTTGAAGCTGCAGCAACATCAGCCAATGATATAGCAGGTCTAAGAAGATTACCTGAACACAGATAAGCTTTTCTTAGAAAGGATTCAATTTTTCTATCTAAAGGATCCTTAAACGAGGTACCATCTGACGTAGGAATGGTAGTACGTTTAGCAAGGGTAGAAATAGCCCCATCAACTTTAGGGATTTTGTCCCAAAATTCTAACCTGTCAGGCGGAACAGGATATAATTGCTTAAAACGTTTAGAAGGAGTAAATGAATTACCCAATTTATCCCATTCTTTGGAAATCACTGCAGAAATAGCATTAGGAACAGGAAAAACTTCTGGAATAACCGCAGGAGCTTTAAAAACCTTATCCAAACGTATAGAATTAGTATCAAGAGGACTAGAATCCTCTATTTCTAAAGCAATTAGTACTTCTTTAAGTAAAGAGCGAATAAATTCCATCTTAAATAAATATGAAGATTTATCAGCATCAATCTCTGAGATAGAATCCTCTGAACCAGAAGAGTCCAAAGAATCAGAATGATGGTGTTCATTTAAAAATTCATCTGTAGAGAGAGAAGATTTAAAAGACATTTTACGTTTACTAGAAGGAGAAATAACAGACAAAGCCTTCTTTATGGATTCAGAAACAAAATCTCTTATGTTATCAGGAACATTCTGCACCTTAGATGTTGAGGGAACTGCAACAGGCAATGGTACATTACTAAAGGAAATATTATCTGCTTTAACAAGTTTGTCATGACAATTATTACAAACAACAGCTGGAGGAATAGCTACCAAAAATTTACAGCAGATACACTTAGCTTTGGTAGATCCAGCAGGCAGTGATTTTCCTGTAGTATCTTCTGGCTCAGATGCAACGTGAGACATCTTGCAATATGTAAGAGAAAAAACAACATATAAAGCAAAATAGATCAAATTCCTTATAAGACAGTTTCAGGAATGGGAAAGAATGCCAAATATCAAGCTTCTAGCAACCAGAAGCAAATGAAAAATGAGACTGAAATAATGTGGAGACAAAAGCGACGCCCATATTTTTTAGCGCCAAATAAGACGCCCACATTATTTGGCGCCTAAATGCTTTTGGCGCCAAAAATGACGCCACATCCGGAACGCCGACATCTTTGGCGCAAAATAACGTCAAAAAATGACGTAACTTCCGGCGACACGTATGACGCCGGAAACGGAAAAGAATTTTTGCGCCAAAAAAGTCCGCGCCAAGAATGACGCAATAAAATGAAGCATTTTCAGCCCCCGCGAGCCTAACAGCCCACAGGGAAAAAAGTCAAATTTTTGAGGTAAGAAAAATATGATAATTCAATGCATAATCCCAAATATGAAACTGACTGTCTGAAAATAAGGAAAGTTGAACATTCTGAGTCAAGGCAAATAAATGTTTGAATACATATATTTAGAACTTTATAAATAAAGTGCCCAACCATAGCTTAGAGTGTCACAGAAAATAAGACTTACTTACCCCAGGACACTCATCTACATGTTTGTAGAAAGCCAAACCAGTACTGAAACGAGAATCAGTAGAGGTAATGGTAAATATAAGAGTATATCGTCGATCTGAAAAGGGAGGTAAGAGATGAATCTCTACGACCGATAACAGAGAACCTTATGAAATAGACCCCGTAGAAGGAGATCACTGCATTCAATAGGCAATACTTTCTTCACATCCCTCTGACATTCACTGCACGCTGAGAGGAAAACCGGGCTCCAACTTGCTGCGGAGCGCATATCAACGTAGAATCTAGCACAAACTTACTTCACCACCTCCCTTGGAGGCAAAGTTTGTAAAACTGATTTGTGGGTGTGGTGAGGGGTGTATTTATAGGCATCTTAAGGTTTGGGAAACTTTGCCCCTCCTGGTAGGAATGTATATCCCATACGTCACTAGCTCATGGACTCTTGTTAATTACATGAAAGAAATTATATTTAATTTAGGGGGGTGTTAGTGTTAGGGTTAGACTTAGCTTTAGGGGTTAATACATTTATTAGAATAGTGGTGAGCTCCAGTCGGCAGATTAGGGGTTAATAATTGAAGTTAGGTGTTGGCGATGTTAGGGAGGGCAGATTAGGGGTTAATACTATTTATTATAGGGTTAGTGAGGCGGATTAGGGGTTAATAAGTGTAGGCAGGTGGAGGCGACGTTGTGGGGGGCAGATTAGGGGTTAATAAATATAATATAGGGGTCGGCGGTGTTAGGGACAGCAGATTAGGGGTACATAGGGATAATGTAAGTAGCGGCGGTTTACGGAGCGGCAGATTAGGGGTTAATAATAATATGCAGCGGTCAGCGATAGCGGGGGCGGCAGATTAGGGGTTAATAAGTGTAAGGTTAGGGGTGTTTAGACTCGGGGTACATGTTAGAGTGTTAGGTGCAGACGTAGGAAGTGTTTCTCCATAGCAAACAATGGGGCTGCGTTAGGAGCTGAACGCGGCTTTTTTGCAGGTGTTAGTTTTTTTTCTCTGCTCAAACAGCCCCATTGTTTCCTATGGGGGAATCGTGCACGAGCATGTTTTTGAGGCTGGCTGCGTCCGTAAGCAACTCTGGTATCGAGAGTTGCAGTGGCGTTAAATATGCTCTACGCTCCTTTTTTGGAGCCTAACGCAGCCATTCTGTGGACTCTCAATACCAGAGTTATTTTAAAGGTGCGGCCAGAAAAAAGCCAGCGTTAGATACGCGGGTCGTTACCGACAAAACTCTAAATCTAGCCGTAAGTTCCAAAATAGATCAAAGCTATGATTCCAGGCAGGAATTAGTATAATTAGTAGTCTGCTGCTGATTGCATATCTGTCTTTTTTTTTACACATTTTGCAAATAAAGTTTTTTTTACAAGCTACAAATTAAAAAGGCTTTGTATAAATTATATTAATTCCTTGATCGTCATCAATGTTAAGACAAACACTGTAAAGCTCAATATTTAAAATTAAAAAAGGCGCCTCTTAGGATTTTAAATATATATTAATCTCTGCATCATTAAAAAATACTAACAATATCAGTCAATATTTTGTTATTTAGGAATAATGACAAGATGCAGGTTTGTAGGATCATTGATGTGAGAATGTAATATATTACCCTACTGCCAATTCTTAAATCAAAGTTGCACTAGCTATGGATATGAATTGTGTGTTCTTGAGTCCAAGGAACAGAACAAATATTTGTTATATCTATATATTGCTAAATTTGGTGTAAATTACGTGCCATAAAGGCAGGTCTCGACCAATTTGTTAGAATCAAGCAGCCAGTCTGTTAAGCTTCTCCATTGTATAATTCAGTCTGTATAAATTCTATGAATATTGTGTGCAGTGCAGTACTCCCACCATAGAGGGCGCTGTGCCATTACTCTCATTGCTTAAGGGACAGTCAACACACTTTTTTTTATTGTTTAAAAAGATAGATAATGCCTTTACTACCCATTCACCAGCTTTCCACAACCAACATGGTTATATTAATATATTTTATAACCTTTAAACTTCTAAATTTCTGCCTGTTTTTAAGTCCCTAAAGACAGCCTCATGATCACATGCTTTTGTATTTGCTTTTCACAACAGCCATATAGATAACATTGTGCTGGCCCCGTGGGTCTGCAGATAATCTTAAGAGATGGAACCTGCCCCAGGGAGGAAATGTCTTGAATTTCAAATGGTAACTCTGAGATACTATGTCCACAGCCCAGGGATCTGAGACATCTTGTATCCATGCTTGAGAAAACTGAGAAAGTCTGCCCCCACTTGATCAAAAAATCCCGGATCGGGGGCAAACCCTTCACACTGATTTAGATTCTTGGATTGGATTCTTGGATTGATCCTGCTTGGAAGATGAAGGAGAAGACAAGGTCTTACCCTTGTACGGAATCGCCAGAAGCTTGGACTTAGATGAAACATCGGCTGATCATGAATTCAGCCATAATGCTTTGCACGTCAGCACAGTGAAACTAGAAATTGTAGCTCCCAATTTAATAACCTGCAAGGAAGTGTCAGTAATAAAGGAATTGGCTAATTTAAGAGCCTTAATCCTGTCTTAGATTTCCTCTAAGGTAGTCTCTACCTGAAGAGAATCTGACAAGGCTTCGAACCAATAGGCTGCCGCGCTAGTCACAGTGGCAATACACACTGCAGGTTGCCATTGGAGACCTTGATGAACATATATTTTCTTCAAAAAAGTCTCCAGCTTCTTTCCATTGGATCCTTAAAGGAGCAGCTATCCTCAATAGGAATAGTAGTCCTCTTAGCCTGAGTGGAAATGGCCCCTTCCACCTAAGGGACCGTTTGCCATGACTCTTTAATGCAGTAAGCAACAGGAAACATCTTTTTTTTTAAAGACAGGTGGGGAGAAAGGTATCCCCGGTCTCTCCCATTCCTGTGTTATAATCACTGTGGCACGGTCTGGCATAGGAAAAACCTCCACAGATGAAGGAACATCAAAGTATCTATTAAGTTTACTAGACTTCTTAGGATTGACAATGGTAGAGTTATCAGTCTTGTCCAATGTAGCTACAAACATAAATTATGCTTACCTGATCATTTCCTTTTCTTCCGATGGAAAGAGTCCACAGCTGCATTCATTACTTTTAGGAAATAAGAACCTGGCCACCAGGAGGAGGCAGACACCCCAGCCAAAGGCTTTAATACTCCTCCACTTCCCTCATCTCCCAGTCATTCTGCCAAGGAACAAGGAACAGTAGAATAAATTAAAAGGTGCCAGAAGAATAAAAAACCAAGACGCCCCACATAAGAAAGACGTGTGGGGAGCTGTGGACTCTTTCCATCGGAAGAAAAGAAAATTAGCAGGTAAGCATAATTTATGTTTTTCTTCCTAAATGGAAAGAGTCCACAGCTGCATTAATTACTTTTGGGAAAACAATACCCAAGCTATAGAGGACACTGAATGCGAAAAACGGGAGGATACAATAGGCGGCCCATTCAGAGGGCACCAGGCATGAAAACCACTACTCAACAAAAAACGCCCGCTTCGTCCGAAGCCGAGAAAAACAGGAAGGGAAAAGGCCCAAGGACACTGACCAGCAGATAGCCCAGAAACCTAGGTAAAGACTGCAACATCCGACACAACTGAGCCGACAGTCATTCGGAAGACACCGTCGCCCAACAGATGGTCCCCCACCACACACCCTTTACTAGCAAAGGGAACCCCCACTGAAACTCCCAAAGGAATAAGGCACGGAAGATCCAATAGGAACCGAAAGGTACCACAAAGTCCATAAAAGGAAAACCCCCCCCAATCAAACTGAGCACGCAAGACCTAAAAGGGTCCTGACAACAAGGGGAGGCAATGCCCAATCGGAATAGAAACCACAAGGTTTAGAACCGGTAGCAGAACAGAGAAAAAGTTTTCCCAATATCCTACAAAGGATTGGAACAGCTAGCTAGCACTCGATCAAGGTGCAAACAGCTGTAGCCGATTTGAAAGAGCAACCCTTCACTTGCCAGGCAGCACGTCAACCAGCGCCTAGGAACAACTGAAAACTGAGACCAAACATCATCCGAACTCAGAACCCTGAGGAGTTCTGGCAAAATTACATGTAGCAGACCCAGATGAGGTAAACAGGCAGCCATCCTCAGGATGACACAGAAAAAATGCTTGCTAGAAGCGGCTACCAAATGTAGAGTGCTAAATAGCAGACCCAGATGAGGTAAACACGCAGCCATCCTCAGGATGACACTGAAAAAATGCTTGCTAGAAGCGGCTACCAAATGTGCTAAACCTCCATTACAGAAGGCACACTATAGGCAACCGAAACCGCCAGACCTACACATAGGTCTCAAAATAAAAGGAGAACCCAGCACCTCAACGAGGACCACTGTGCCCCCAAGATCCGAGAGAACAAGGGATCTCAGGACTTACCTCCAGCCAGGCCAGCCCAAGCATCAGCAGGTCTGAAACCAGGGGACCAGAAAAACCCCAGGCTCAAACAACGAGTGGAAAAAATGGCACAGCCATTACAGTAGTGCTCAGGTGCCAACTTGAAAATACCACATAGAGACAGTCGACAAGGCCTTAGACCTAGAGGTCTAGCAAAAGGCCCAAAATAGACTCGAGGCGGAGCCAGCTGCACTCCAAATGGACAGAACAACCCAGAGAGCGTACCTCTCTCCAAAATATGTTAACCCGTCTGTCCTAACCTCCTGAAGCCAGGAGAAGCCCTAAGATAGGGACCACACTTCCGAAAGAAGGATGTAAGCCCCCAAGACAAAGGGGGGCCGGCAAACGGGCTGGAAGGACAGAGCACCTGTCCCATGTACACAGCCGTAGGCTGAACCGAGAGAACAAATCTCCAACACCCTGACCTGGAAGGAATCCCCTGAAGATCTAACAGACAAGGTGCCACAGCGAACCCCTTTACTTGCAGAGCAGCGAAGTCATCAAACTATTTCAGCAAGCCAACCAAGGGAAACCAACCATAGGCAAAAGGCAAGCCCAAGGGGCATCAGCACCCAGAAAAACCTTGTCTACTGAACCAGATCAACTAGCCCAACCAAAGGACATCGCCCATGTTTCCTGGAACTGGGAAACAACGGACCATCTCTAGATCCTAACAGTCCGGTACAACCCGCAACAGGATCCACAAAGGAAATGCTGAGTGAAAAACTCATCCACCGGAAGAGCCAGAGCGAGGAGAGGTCCGACCCCCCAAATAAACAAGAAACAGGAAACTAAAATCCCCCATCTGATATAAAACCAGACCCCGGGAGATACCATACAATGTCCAAAGTAAAATGGACAACAAGAAAAACTTGCAAGTCCCGACCAAAAGACGAGACCACCCCTTGCCAGAGTCCAACACTCCAAGGAGTTAAGGAAGCAAAGACCGAAACAAGGTCACTAGAGTCCTAGGCGCAACAGCCACCTACGACCAAGAACAAGGAAATACCTTGAGGACAAATTCACTCGAACAAAGGCTAGCCTCCACATCACCCCCAAAAATCAGAGAAGAAGAAGGATGTGGAGCATCCCGCAGCTCCGGAGAGAAACTCTAAACAGAACGCAAGGAGACCACACTGCCCCTACAAAGGAACCAACTCCCGAAGGGAACCAGGTCCCCCTATGGAACCCGAGGAACGGACAAAGTCTGCAAGGTCTCAAGAAGAGGACCACAACAGGAACAAGTCCAAGGACAATTACAGAGCCTCAGAAGGCAAAACCGCTCAAAAAGCAGTAAAGAGTCGCTAAGCCCCCAATCGTCCTTAGAGAGGAAAGAAACTCTAGGCCCCGAAGAAATCAGAGCAAAGAAAGTGACGCAGCGGAACTCCACTGACCCAGTCACCAGATTGAGTGCTGAATATAACTGACACAATCCTTCCAGCCATACGGATCCTTTTAAAGTGTTTTCAGCTGAACTTGTAAAGAAAAACAAGAAAAAACACAAATAATTATGTGAGCACTCAGCGCCCCACCGGTCCAGCCAGGCAGAACAGGTGCCACGTGTCTGAACAAGCCACAGGACAGAAGATCTGATTCCCAGCAGGACCAGCTGCATCTGGGGTCATAACTTTCAAGTTGGCTAAAACCTTCCTCAGAGGGGAAGGTAAAACAGACAAACCTAGGACTAATGTGTCCCTTAACAAGCTTCCGAAGAAGCAAACAGAGAGAATCAATCCCAGAAGTTCCCGAAGGAACACATAATCAAAATTAAAAGACATCCTAACCGGATAAAAGAAAATATAAGGCAACCCATAGGTTAACGCCCAGGAAGAAAACAGGCCTACCCGCAGGACCAGTCAAACGGAACCCTAATATTCCAACAAAAAACTGAGAAAGATCTCAATAAGCAGACAATTTGGAAATTACGTCATCCCATCATGTCTAATGAGGTGAGCCATTAGAAGCAGAATACTGTGGATTCCCGTATCCGTTAAGGAAAGGATCCTCCAATAACTCAAAAATTTGTCTGAGTAAAACGCAAAGACACGCTATTCTGTAATGAAAGGCACAACACTCAGAGACAGCTACACCCGCATGGAACTATATAGGCCCACCCAAGGCCGGTAGACCCGGGACGATCGGGCACAGGCACAAACGCAAATAAACATCTGGACTTTGCAGATGCAAAGGGGGGGATAAACATAATCTGGGTTACCCACATGTGTAGTAGTAGGGAGCGGTAGGGAACTCGCCTCCTGGAGGACAGAACCCCCAGAGGCAGATGACTCAGCAGGCCCCTGATTCCCTGAGCCCGAAGAACAGGGCGCTCTAATACAGCATATTCACAAGTCAAAGAATCCGAATCTGAGAATCCTCCATCACTAGATAGAGAATATACTAATATGGACTAAGAAAAAACTTAAACAGCACCTGACACCCACAATTGCTGGGGCACTCACCACCTCCTAGAACCAAAGCAGACTCTAATTTTTCAGGAATGCGGAAATGGAAGACCAGAACGTAAACACGTCCAGTCACAAGGTGAACCGTACAGTCCAAAAAAAGCACGCCCAACCATAAAGTTGCGTCAAGAGCCCAGTTAACACTACACATAAGCAGATTCAATCACATAACAAACATGATTAAAAGAAACCCTGTTCAATAATCCCCTTTGGGAGATATTAACCCTCGATTCCAAGATACCAAAGGAGCTTCACTGAGGCCCTATAAATATACTTAATAAGTCCCGCAAGATAGTTCCTTACGGGAAACATTAATAAGTTACAGTACATTCTGATGAAGTAAAATTAAACTATCTTACCGGAATCTACGTCGTGGAACAGGAACACGGCCCTACAAGTATGACGAATAGTAGCAGCTCCTCCGCCATGGACTTAAGAGAAGAAAGCAGGCAGCGAAGTTAAGTTAGACAACGCTGATTTCTTGTGGAGCTGTTAATATGAGTCAGGATGGTTTCGCAGAAAGACTCTCCCTGCATCTCCGGACTTTCATCCAGGCTCTCACTGAGAGACCGATAGGATTACTTAAAACTCCTATACCATATCGAAGAGTACTACCCTCCATAAGAGATAAAACAAACTTCTGACACTTCTCTGACAATCTCCTGGAACGGAGGGCAAAGAATGACTGGGGGATGAGGGAAGTGGGAGAAGTATTTAAGCCTTTGGCTGGGGTGTCTTTGCCTCCTCCTGGTGTCCAGGTTCTTATTTCCTAAAGTAATGAATGCAGCTGTGGACTCTTTCCATTTAGGAAGAAAACCTCCTATAAAAGGACATGGAGATGTTCCAGCTTAAATCTGAAGGATACCACTTCAGCATCAGATGAAGGAATCATACTGTCCGAATCTCATATTTCACCCTCAGAGGCTACCAATGTATCTTTCTCATCAGATTTACGAGAAAGAGCAACTTGGGTAGCCGAAACTGGAGCAGAAACCTTACTATCTGACTCTCTAAATTTCCTTTTGCGTTTACCCTGTAGCATGGGAAAGGCAGCTAGTGCCTCAGATACCGCAGAGGATATCTGGGCAGCAAATTCTGCTGGCAAATAAACTCCTGCAGGAGATTGAGAGGAACTGCAGGGCACTGCATGTGATGTTACTAAGGTTTGTGACGTTTGAGGAGAAAGCTGTGGCAAAACCTCAACAGCATCATCCTGAGAGACAGTTGGCTCAAAAGTGTATCTTTATTTTTTAACATCCTTTATACATGTGGAACATAATTGCAAGGGCGGCATAACGACTATCCAAACAGAGGATACACCTGTCCGTAGGAAGAAGATCCTGATCCATGATGCTTGAAAAAAATAATAATAATTTTTTAACAAGGTACTGTCCCTTTAAGGGACGCAGTAGAATTACTAGAAAACGAACCGCTTTCAACAATATCCAAAGATAAGGCTTAATATGATGTTTAACAGCCTTCTATTATAAACACTTTATAAGATTCAAAAATCAGACCCCTGCGCACACTCTACACCTCAGTCCCTGACTGAGGTGCCTACCTACCTCCTTCCAGCTATCGGATGACAGGCACAACCGTTCCGTATTGCTTGTAAGGAGCGGAACACATAGGTCATGTAAACGGACTGAGAAGCTGCGCAACTACTCTCAGCGCACGCTTTCAGACGGAAATGAAGAGAAGCAAAATGAAGCCGTTTCCTGTTACAAAACAGCTTAGAGATCGTATTTTGCAATTAATTAAAGTGCCCCCAAAAACACATAGCTTCCATAGAACTAAGTGAACTATAAATAAAACAATGTCAGAATCCTCTGAATTTATATGTTGAATAAAAACTGAGCCAAACGAATGGAATAACTCCTTTCTTTTCATAAAGGAGGTTAACCCCTGTCTCCACATCACATCTCAAAGAGCCTGCTCACTGCCATAACTAACCTATAACACAGGGTAATTTTGTCACATGTAGTTGCAGATTTACAGGTTAACCCCTTCAGTGCCAGCTTCCTAGCCCCAGAAGACAAAAAAGCACTTACCTGCATATGTAGCTGTCCAGCAGGAGGACAGCTCACCCGGTATGAAAGGAAGCCACTCCTTACAGAGACCTGAAAGAACAAAGTAAACCTACTCTGACTTTCTATACAAGGGCATCAACTTGTTAGGAAAACGCACTGAAGTCTACTTCACAAGTTTCTAACTGTTTAAAAAAGCCACCATTACCATACTGAAGAGATTAACGTGGAGCATGGCTACACCCAGACTTGAAAGAGAAAGATCAGAGTAAACCTACTCTGGCTTTCTGAGGTAAATAATCCAATTTTCTTCAGACATCAAACTTCACCTCCTCCATGCACCAAGGCAAAGAGAATGACTGGGGTTTGTGGAAAGGGGAGTGAAACTAAAGAGTTTTGACTGTGGTGCCTCCTCCTGCTGGCCAGGAGTTATATTCCCAACAGTAAATGATGACGTTGTGGACTCATATCTTAGGAAAGACAATTAAAGTCATGTGATCAGGGGGCCGTCAGAAGATGCTTAGAAACAAGGTAATCACTGAGGTAAAAAGTGTATTAATATAACCATGTTTTCTGTGCAAAACTGGGGAATGGGTAATAAAGGGACTATCTATCTTTTTAAACAATAAAAAAAATGTGTTGACTGTCACTTTAAAGTAGATTTATTTTCCCTGTAGTTTCTGTGGACTTCTGTCACTGTGAGGTCAGGTGCCAGGTAATGGAAAGCCATGATATGTGATATATAATAGTAATCAATAGTGGAGTCCAGCACAGTCCAGTATGGAGACCCACAATGAGCAACTACCAAAGCTCACAAAAGTTAAAGTACAAAACACAGCGTTGTCTCCAATCATGCAAAAAGAGCTTTATTCAGATATCTAGGACAGGATCATAAAAATGCGACGTTTCGGGGGATAATACCCCTTAATCATGTGATACATACGTCATCAGTTCTCTTAATGAGTTCTCCGTAATGAGAACTGATGACATATGTATCACATGGTTAAGGGGTGTAATCCCTGAAACGTTGTGTTTTTATGATCCTGTCCTGGATAGCTGAATAAAGCCGTTTTTGCATGATTGTAGACCACTCTATGTGATATATAATACCAGGGAGGTTAGGAGACAAGGGGTGATGAAGCCAAGCAGCTCAATAGTGTTGCACACTTTGTAACGTGTGTAATTTCCCCCATGTATATACTGAAGCTTTGTTTAGCAGGGGCTTAACACATCAGGCTTTTCATGTGCTACGAATGGAATTTACAGAACATACAAAAAAACAAAATTTATGCTTACCTGATAATTTTTTTTCTCTTGTGGTGTATCCAGTCCACGGATTCATCCGTTACTTGTGGGATATTCTCCTTCCCAACAGGAAGCTGCAAGAGGATCACCTACAGCAGAGCTGTCTATATAGCTCCTCCCCTAACTGCTACCTCCCAGTCATTCGACCAAAGACAAGCAAGAGAAAGGAGAAACTATAGGGTGCAGTGGTGACTGTAGTTTAAAAAATAAAAAACACCTGCCTTAAAATGACAGGGCAGGCCATGGACTGGATACACCACAAGAGAAATAAATTTATCAGGTAAGCATAAATTTTGTTTTCTCTTGTAAGGTGTATCCAGTCCACGGATTCATCCATTACTTGTGGGATACCAATACCAAAGCTATAGGACACGGATGAAGGGAGGGACAAGGCAGGCGCTTAAACGGAAGGCACCACTGCCTGTGAAACCTTTCTCCCAAAAATAGCCTCCGAAGAAGCAAAAGTATCAAATTTGTAGAATTTAGAAAAAGTATGAAGCGAAGACCAAGTCACCGCCTTACAAATCTGTGCCACAGAAGCCTCATTTTTAAAAGCCCATGTGGAAGCCACCACTCTAGTGGAATGAGCTGTAATTCTTTCAGGAGGCTGCTGGCCAGCAGTCTCATAAGCTAAGCGGATTATACTTCTTAACCAAAAAGAAAGAGAAGTTGATGAAGCCTTTTGGCCTCTCCTCTGTCCAGAGTAGACAACAAACAATGCAGATGTTTGACGAAAATCTTTAGTAGCTTGTAAATAAAACTATAAAGCACGATCCACGTCAAGATTGTGTAACAGACGTTCCATCTTTGAAGAAGGATTAGGACACAGTGACGAAACAACAATCTCCTGATTGATATTCTTATTAGATACCACCTTAGGAAGAAACCCAGGTTTGGTACGCAAAACTACCTTATCTGCTTGGAAGATCAGATAAGGGGAATCACACTGCAAGGCAGATAACTCTGAAACTCTTCGAGCCGAAGAGATAGCTAACAAAAACAGAACTTTCCAAGATAAAAGCTTGATATCTATGGAATGCAGAGGTTCAAACGGAACCCCTTGAAGAACTTTAAGAACTAAATTTAAACTCCATGGCAGAGAAACGATTTTAAACACAGGCTTGATTCTAACTAAAGCCTGACAAAACGCCTGAACGTCTGGAACATCCGCCAGACGCTTGTGCAAAAGAATAGACAGAGCAGAAATCTGTCCCTTTAAGGAACTAGCTGACAATCCCTTCTCCAATCCTTCTTGGAGAAAAGACAATATCCTGGGAATCCTGACTTTACTCCATGAGTAACCCTTGGATTCACACCAATGAAGATATTTACACCATATCTTATGATAGATTTTCCTTTCGAGCCTGAATTAAGGTATCAATGACCGATTCAGAAAAACCACACTTTGATAGAATCAAGCGTTCAATCTCCAAGCAGTCAGACGCGGAGAAATTAGATTTGGATGTTTGAAAGGACCTTGAAGTAGAAGGTCCTGCCTTAGCGACAGAGTCCATGGTGGAAAGGATGACATGTCCACCAGATCTGCATAACAAGTCCTGCGTGGCCACGCAGGAGCTATCAAAATCACTGAAGCTCTCTCCTGCTTGATCTTGGCAATCAGCCGAGGGAGCAGAGGAAACGGTGGAAACACATAAGCCAGGCTGAAGGACCAGGGCGCTGCTAGAGCATCTATCAGAGCTGCCTGGGGATCCCTTGACCTGGACCCGTAACAAGGAAGTTTGGCGTTCTGACGAGACGCCATGAGATCCATTTCTGGTTTTCTCCATAGATGAATCAGCTGGGCAAATACCTCCGGATGGAGCTCCCACTCCCCCGGATGAAAAGTCTGCCGACATAGAAAATACGCCTCCCAGTTCTCAACTCCTGGGATATGGATAGCTGAGAGATGGCAAGAGTGAACTTCTGCCCATAGAATTATCTTTGAAACCTCCAACATTGCCAGGGGGCTCCTTGTTCCCCTCTGATGGTTGATATAGGCTACAGTCGTGATGTTGTCCGACTGAAATCTGATGAACCTGACAACAGCTAGCTGAGGCCAAGCCTGAAGAGCATTGAATATCGCTCTTAGTTTCAGAATGTTTATCGGAAGAGTGCCTCCTCCTGAGTCCACGAGCCCTGAGCCTTCAGGGAGTACCAGACTGCACCCCAGCCCAGAAGGCTGGCATCTGTCGTTACTATAGTCCAATCTGGCCTGCGGAAGCTCATCCCCTTGGACAGTTGGACCCGAGATAGCCACCAGAGAAGAGAATCCCTGGTTTCTTGATCCAGATTTAGTAGAGGGGACAAATCTGTGTAATCCCCATTCCACTGACTGAGCATGCAAAGTTGCAGCAGTCTTAGATGTAGGCGGGCAAACGGTACTATGTCCATTGCTGCTACCATTAAACCGATTACTTCCATACACTGAGCCACTGAAGGACGAGAAGTGGAATAAAGAACACTGCAAGAGTCTAGAAGTTTTGACAATCTGGCCTTCGTTAGGTAAATCTTCATTTCTACCGAATCTATCAGAGTCCTTAGGAATGAAACTTTTGTTAGAGGTGATAGAGAACTCTTTCCTTCGTTCATCTTCCACCCATGGGACCTCAGAAATGCCAGAACAATGTCCGTGTGGGACCTGGCAATTTGAAAAGTCGACGCCTGTATCAGAATGTCGTCTAAGTAAGGGGCTACTGCTATACCCCGCTGCCTTAGGACCGCTAGAAGGGACCCTAGAACCTTTGTAAAGATTCTTGGTGCCGTGGCCAACCCGAAGGGAAGAGCCACAAACTGGTAGTGCCTGTCTAGAAAGGCAAACCTGAGAAAATGATGATGATCTTTGTGTATCGGGATGTGAAGATAAGCATCCTTTAAGTCTACGGTAGTCATTTATTGACCCTCTCCTGGATCATAGGAAGGATGGTTCGAATAGTCTCCATCTTGAAGGATGGGACTCTGAGAAATTTGTTTAAGATCTTGAGATCTAAGATTGGTCTGAATGTTCCCTCTTTTTTGGGAACTACAAACAGATTTGAATAGAAGCCCTGTCCCTGTTCCTCCTGTGGAACTGGGTGGATCACTCCCATAACTAGGAGGTCTTGAACACAATGTAAGAATGCCTCTCTTTTTATCTGGTTTGCAGATAAAAATGAGAGATGAAATCTCCCTTTTGGGGGAGAGGTTTTGAATTCCAGAAGATAACCCTTGGACACAATTTCCAATGCCCAGGGATCCTGGACATCTCTTGCCCAATCCTGGGGGAAGAGAGAGTCTGCCCCCTACTAGATCCGTTTCCGGATCGGGGGCTGCTCCTTCATGCTGTCTTAGAGGCAGCAGCAGGCTTTTTGGCCTGTTTCCCCTTGTTCCAAGCCTGTTTAGGTCTCAAGACCGGCTGGGCAAAAGTTCGCTCTTGTTTTGTGTTAGAGGAAGCTGAAGCTGCGCCACTCTTGAAGTTTCGAAAGGGCCGAAAACTAGACTGTTTGGTCCTTAATTTGTTAGACCTATCTTGAGGAAGGCCGTGACCTTTTCCCCCAGTGATGTCAGAAATTATCTCCTTCAGTCCAGGCCCGAATAGGGTCTGTCCTTTGAAGGGAATGTTGAGAAGTTTAGACTTTGAAGTCACGTCAGCTGACCAGGATTTAAGCCATAGCGCCCTACGCGCCTGAATAGCAAAACCTGAATTTTTAGCCGTTAGCTTGGTTAAATGAACAACGGCGTCAGAAACAAATGAATTGGCTATCTTAATAGCCTTAAGCTTGTCAATAATATCTTCCAACGGGGTTTCAACATGTAGAGCCTCCTCTAGAGACTCAAACCAGAAAGCCGCAGCAGCAGTGACTGGGGCAAAGCATGCAAGAGGCTGGAGAATAAAACCTTGTTGAATAAAAATTTTCTTAAGGTAACCCTCTAATTTTTTATCCATTGGATCTAGAAAAGCACAACTGCCCTCGACAGGGATAGTGGTACGCTTAGCTAGAGTAGAAACTGCTCCCTCCACCTTAGGGACCGTCTGCCATAAGTCCCGTGTAGTGGCGTCTATAGGAAACATCTTTTAAAAACAGGCGGGGGAGAGAACGGTACACCTGGTCTATCCCATTCCTTAGTAATAATTTCAGAAAACCTTTTAGGGATTGGAAAAATATCAGTGTAAGTAGGTACTGCATAGTATTTATCCAATCTACATAATTTCTCTGGGACTACAATAGTGTCACAGTCGTCCAGAGTTGCTAAGACCTCTCTGAGCAATATGCGGAGGTGCTCAAGCTTAAATTTAAATGTAGACATATCAGAATCAGGTTGAAGTATCTTCCCTGAATCAGAAAAATCACCCACAGATTGAAGCTCCCCTGCTTCAGCTTCAGTACATTGTGAGGGTGTATCAGACATAGCCACAAAAACGTCAGAGAGCTCTGTATTTATTCTAGTCCCAGAGCTGTCTCGCTTTCCTTGCAATCCTGGCAGTTTAGATAATACCTCTGTAAGGGTGTGATTCATAACTGCCGCCATGTCTTGCAAGGTATACGCAATGGGCGCGCTAGATGTACTTGCCGTCCCCTGAGCGGGATTTATAGGTTCTGACACGTGGGGAGAGTTAGACGGCATAACTTCCTCCTTGTCAATTTCTTCTGGTGATACATTATTTAAAGCCAGAATATGGTCTTTGTAATCTATAGTAAAATCAGTGCATTTGGTACACATTCTAAGAGGGGGTTCCACAATGGCTTCTAAACATAATGAACAATGAGTTTCCTCTCAGTCAGACATGTTTAAACAGACTAGTAATGAGACCAGCAAGCTTGGAAAACACTTTAAAAACTGTGAACAAGCAAAAAATAAAAACGGTACTGTGCCTTTAAGAGAAAAAAACAATCACAGAAACTGCAAAATAGTGAAAAAAGCAGTAAATTTTATGAAATTTTTACAGTGTGTATAATAGACTGAAATAGCATTGCACCCACTTGCAAATGGATGAGTAACCCCTTAGTTTCAAAAAAACGATATAAACATTTTTAAACAGTCACAACCAACTGCCACAGCTCTGCTGTGGCCCTACCTGCCCATACAACGACTTTGGAAGGCACAAAAACCCTTTAGAGAGGTCCTATATGTTCAGGGGACTCCTTCAGGGAAGCTGGATGTCTCAAGCTGCAAAAACTACTGCGCAATTTATAGGCGAAAATAGGGCCTTAAAAAACTATCCCTAGGCAAAATCTAGTTAGCCATGTGGAAAAACTGGGCCCCAGAATAAAGTTTTATCACCAATATGTAATAAACGTTTATATATCTCAAGCAAACGTTATATCTATTCAGTAATGGGAGTAAATAACAAAAATATTACCCTTTACAGCAAGCATGATACCAGTCATTATTAAATCACTGTAATCAGGCTTACCTTAAATAAATCCGGTATTGTCAGCATTTTCTAGCTTATCATCGCTCTAGAAAAATTTAAAACTGCACATACCTCAGAGCAGGAGACCCTGCACGCTATTCCCCCAGCTGAAGTTACCCATCTCTTCAGTTATGTGTGAGAACAGCAGTGGATCTTAGTTACAAACTGCTAAGATCATCAAAAACCACAGGCAGACTCTTCTTCAACTTTCTGCCTGAGGCTAAAATAGTACAACTCCGGTACCATTTGAAAATAATAAACTTTTGATTGAAGATAAACTACATTAATGCACCACATCTCTCTAGCTACTTCCCTTGTTGAGAGCTGCAAGAGAATGACTGGGAGGTGGTAGTTAGGGGAGGAGCTATATAGACAGCTCTGCTGTGGGTGATCCTCTTGCAGCTTCCTGTTGGGAAGGAGAATATCCCACAAGTAATGGATGAATCCGTGGACTGGATACACCTTACAAGAGAAATCCAGATTTACTGAGGCATTTCTGGGTCTTTAACCTTTTGCTCACACATGAATAGTTAACTCATAAAATGCCATCTAATTGTGAACCTTTCAATAGTGTCTTAGCAAATCATCTGCATATATTGTTCTCAGCAGCCCCAAGACAGCAGTGAGCAGGTTAAACATATTATATATTAATTTCAGGCTGTGTAACATCTATATAAACTAGGGTGTTTTGTGATTTCCTGCTATACAGATGCTGAAGGGTTAATAATGTAATCCTTGCTTGCTTATTTTGGTACTTGCTGTAGAGATATTATTCCTATGTCATTATGAGTCCTGCCATAATAAGCATAGGCCATATGTAGCATATTTCTACACAAGTAAAGCAATTAATATTGTTACTGGAATGTCATCAGAAGTTTAACAATAAAATTTATTAAAATTTGTGTAACAGGATATGAAAGTCAAAAACTTTCATGATTAAGGCAGAACATGAAATTGAATTGACTTTTTAATTTACTTTCATTATCAAATTTACTTTGTTCCCTTATTGTCCTTTTTTGAAGAACACACCTGGGAAGGTTAAGGAGCAACAATGTATTACTGTGAGCTAGCTGGTAATTGGTGGCTACACACATGCCTTTTGCCATTGGATAGCTCTCAGTAGTGCATTGCTTCTCGAGGGCCGACTTTAACTATGTGTTTAACTGGGGTTAAATACATGGTTGTATGCAAGCAACAGTACAACAATAAACTGCTCTACCAAATTGTTTACTTTTTGTACATATTTATATCACCATCCCCAACTAGTTCTGCTTATTGTAAGGAGTATTGTCAGTTAAAGGGACGTAAAATCCAAAATGTTTCTTTCATGATTTAGATAAAAAATACAATGTTAGACAACTTTCCAATTCACTTCTATTATAAAATTTGTCTTTGCTTTCTTGTTATCCTTTGTTAAAAAAAACAGGAAGGTACGCTCAGGAGTGTGCACGTTTCTGAAGCACTATACGGCAGCAGTTTTACAACAATGTTATACATTAGCAAGAGCACTAGATAGCAGCACTATTTCTTGTCATATAGTGTCCCAGACATGTGCACGCTACCTATCTAGATATCTCTTCAACAAAGAATAACAAGACAACAAAGCAAGTAAATGAGAAAGTTTTTTTAAATTTTATTCTCTATGTAAATCAGAAAAAAAAACATTTTTTTTGGTTTTATCTCCTTTAAGTAGGTATATTTATTTTCTCTTTGTAAAGTTAAACAAAACTGGATTAAAAAAACTCATATAAACTGTAAAAGAAGTTTTAGCTTCTCTGCTGTTTAATATATGGCATAAGCTCAATAGCAATGTCCATTTCAAAGATTTGTAACCAGAAAATGTGTATTGAAATCTAAATTTGTAGTTTAAACAGCGAAACACAAGCTCAATCATAAAAATACTGTATCATTTTCTACTTATAGCAAATAACGCTAATACCTGAAATCATACTAAATAGATAAATATAATTATTATAAAATTAGACAAAACAATAAGGAAATCTGGAATTTGCGGTTTGCAGTAAGTGAACTATACATCACCGTAGATTTTCTTGTTGCACTGGTTTGATTTAGTGGTTCCCCCCCAAAAAAAACAACAACAAAAAAAACCTTCCTAAATAAATGTAAAATATCCAAAGTGCTGGTGCACTAAATTTGAATATTTGTATATGCTCTAAAAGCATAGTTAGATAGGTACTGGAAGCATGCAAGGCTCCCGCACAGCTGCAGAACAGCTTAACACCATATCCCTAATTTTGACAGCTATACAGTTTTCTGCATGTACAGAATAATGTCAGATACCACCAATGTCACTAATTGTGACAGCTGTCAGCTCTTGCAACACCTGTGCGTGTGTGCTTCTGTGCCATGATTATGCAAAGCTCTCGTTTACATATAAGCAGCTATTGGCTGGTTCTGCTGAGGGACAGAAGAGGTTTTCAGTAGAGGGGCCTAGGAGGTATATGAGAATGCACCTTAAACAACATTTGGAAGCATAAATGGTAAAATGTAAGAGTTTTCACTATTGAGATTAATATAATGCGTTTCCAACACAATATAGAATGTAAGCGTTAGGATATTTAGTTTTACAATAGTTGTTTGCTCCTTTAACCCTAAGCCTGTTTTTCACCCCAGTGCTTAGCCAATTTTGAGCTTTTTTTGCTACCTAGATTCAAACCCTATTTTAAGTCAAATTTCAGTGAGTGGCCCACACAAATTATATGGTTTTTTTTTCAGCAGGCCGAGCAGATTTCCAATATATCATTATTACATTTATAATAAATGGCATATGAGATAGTTGCGGCAAACAATGTAAAAAAAAAGTATACTTTTTTTCTTAGATTGTAGTAAAGAACACTTAAAATGGCTAAGTGACCACTGTTACTGTGATCACCTTACTAAATTGTCATCATGGGTAGCCCCGAATGAAATAGGGGCCCATACGGGCTTTTGGGAGTTATAATATAGATGACAGAGGCCCCATTGTTCAGAACAGAAATAAAAGCACCTTCCTATGCAGACAATATTCATATCTCTTTTTGAGAAAGGGACTATCCAACTACTAGAAAATAGGGGTGCGCATCTTCACTAGTCTCACGTCAGTCTTTTGGTAAACATTTATATACCCTGGCTTATATAGCTCTATACAACACAATCTATAATCTGTATCTATGGTTACAGCCATCTTATGTAACACATATATATATATGACTAACCATAGGTATAAATTGTGCTATATAGGACACTCAGTGGGGTAATATACATGGTGCTGCATTCAAGGGCACACAGTGGTGTATTATACAGGGTGCTGCATTCACAAGGGCACACATACAGGGTACTCAGCTTACAAGGGCACAAACTGGTGTAGTATACAGGGCACTAAGCTTACAAGAGTGCATATTTTTGTATTATAGTGTTCTCTGAGATAGAGGGGATTGAAGAACCTCCCCCCATCCAGCTCCCATGCAGATACACTGAGCTCCCCAGTTCTGCCCCCTTTGTGAGATCATCATGAAGCCTGGGAGTGCCGCCCACTAGGCCACCAACGATCCCCGGCCTGTAGTGAGGGGAATCGCCGAAAACCGCGTTTGATTGGCAAACCCCCTACATAATGAGAAGGGTTTGTCAAGTGCATTGAATGGGTTGAATACTTCAGCAAGGTGGATGCTGGGGAATGCCCTCTATTTGCTATAGAGGCATAATGAAAAACCACAGGTTCCTCAATGTTTTTGACAGGGATCAATGGCATTAGGTGAAGCAATTTTCCACAAGTGGAATTGCATCAAATGTAGTAAGGAAGTGGGACTTTCTTATTGATTAGAATAGAGTTTTTTTTATTTTTTAATAAAAGGGGTAATGGTCTATTACGGAGTCATTATTCACACACTTCTATAATTAAAAGGATGCCCTTTAACTGTGATGCTTATTTGCCATTCTTGGGTATATTTGTAAAATAAAATATATTTTATGAAAGTGTGTGATCTGTTGAAAGAGTATATTATTTGTGTGGGTAATGTGCAGATTTTTTTTAAATTAAGTTCAGGACGCAGCTTTTTTGATCTTACGGCTTCCTACCCCTTTCTTATTTGTCGGAGATAATTGAGAAGGTCTGCTCTCGAGCAATTGGTTGCTTGAGGAGGTGGCAGGGCTGTAAAAGGAAATTATTTTGCAATAACTGCAAATGCGAAAGCCACCTCACTTGCCCCGTGAGTGGGCTGACAGGTTCTCTGGCTGGGAACATTGTCTGTCAGGTAGTTTTTAAATGGGGCCTAATGAGTGTAGATGTATAAAAACAGTTTTAGCACCCAAATACACACACACACATCTTTTTTATGGAGTGAAAGGAGAATTTTAAGATTAGACAACAAAAAATGTTGCACCAACATTCATTTTATGAGATAGATTATTCCTAGGTAGGTTTGTAAAATTGTGTTCATTAGTATCACAGAAATTAAGCTTTAAAGTTATGTTAGTTAGATGTTTTATGCACATGCAAGAATAAAAATGGAAGTTAATGCAAACATGCACAAAACATAATTTATGCTTACCTGATAAATTCCTTTCTTCTGTTGAGTGATCAGTCCACGGGTCATCATTACTTCTGGGATATAACTCCTCCCCAACAGGAAATGCAAGAGGATTCACCCAGCAGAGCTGCATATAGCTCCTCCCCTCTACGTCAGTCCCAGTCATTCGACCAAGAATCAACGAGAAAGGAGTAACCAAGGGTGAAGTGGTGACTGGAGTATAATTTAAAAGATATTTACCTGCCTTAAAAACAGGGCGGGCCGTGGACTGATCACACAACAGAAGAAAGGAATTTATCAGGTAAGCATAAATTATGTTTTCTTCTGTTATGTGTGATCAGTCCACGGGTCATCATTACTTCTGGGATACCAATACCAAAGCAAAAGTACACGGATGACGGGAGGGATAGGCAGGCTCACTATACAGAAGGAACCACTGCCTGAAGAACCTTTCTCCCAAAAATAGCCTCCGAAGAAGCAAAAGTGTCAAATTTGTAAAATTTGGAAAAAGTATGAAGCGAAGACCAAGTTGCAGCCTTGCAAATCTGTTCAACAGAGGCCTCATTCTTAAAGGCCCAAGTGGAAGCCACAGCTCTAGTGGAGTGAGCTGTAATTCTTTCAGGAGGCTGCTGTCCAGCAGTCTCATAGGCTAAACGTATTATGCTACGAAGCCAAAAAGAGAGAGAGGTAGCAGAAGCTTTTTGACCTCTCCTCTGTCCAGAATAAACGACAAACAAGGAAGAAGTTTGGCGAAAATCTTTAGTTGCCTGCAAGTAGAACTTGAGGGCACGAACTACATCCAGATTGTGTAGAAGACGTTCCTTCTTTGAAGAAGGATTTGGACACAAGGATGGAACAACAATCTCTTGATTGATATTCCTGTTAGTGACTACCTTAGGTAAGAACCCAGGTTTAGTACGCAGAACTACCTTGTCTGAGTGAAAAATCAGATAAGGAGAATCACAATGTAATGCTGATAACTCAGAGACTCTTCGAGCCGAGGAAATAGCCATTAAAAACAGAACTTTCCAAGATAACAATTTTATATCAATGGAATGAAGGGGTTCAAACGGAACACCCTGTAAAACGTTAAGAACTAAGTTTAAACTCCATGGCGGAGCAACAGTTTTAAACACAGGCTTGATCCTAGCTAAAGCCTGACAAAAGGCCTGGACGTCTGGATTTTCTGACAGACGTCTGTGTAACAAGATGGACAGAGCTGAAATCTGTCCCTTTAATGAACTAGCTGATAAACCCTTTCCTAAACCTTCTTGTAGAAAGGACAATATCCTAGGGATCCTAACCTTACTCCAGGAGTAACGTTTGGATTCGCACCAGTATAGGTATTTACGCCATATTTTATGGTAAATCTTTCTGGTAACAGGCTTCCTAGCCTGTATCAGGGTATCAATAACCGACTCAGAAAAACCACGTTTTGATAAAATCAAGCGTTCAATTTCCAAGCAGTCAGCTTCAGAGAAGTTAGATTTTGATGTTTGAATGGACCCTGTATCAGAAGGTCCTGTCTTAGAGGTAGAGACCAAGGCGGACAGGATGACATGTCCACTAGATCTGCATACCAAGTCCTGCGTGGCCATGCAGGCGCTATTAGAATCACTGATGCTCTCTCCTGTTTGATTTTGGCAATCAATCGAGGAAGCAGCGGGAAGGGTGGAAACACATAAGCCATCCCGAAGTTCCAAGGTGCTGTCAAAGCATCTATCAGAACCGCTCCCGGATCCCTGGATCTGGACCCGTAGCGAGGAAGTTTGGCGTTCTGGCGAGACGCCATGAGATCTATCTCTGGTTTGCCCCAACGTCGAAGTATTTGGGCAAAGACCTCCGGATGAAGTTCCCACTCCCCCGGATGAAAAGTCTGGCGACTCAAGAAATCCGCCTCCCAGTTCTCCACTCCCGGGATGTGGATTGCTGACAGGTGGCAAGAGTGAGACTCTGCCCAGCGAATTATCTTTGATACTTCCATCATTGCTAGGGAGCTTCTTGTCCCTCCCTGATGGTTGATGTAAGCTACAGTCGTGATATTGTCCGACTGAAACCTGATGAACCCCCGAGTTGTTAATTGGGGCCAAGCCAGAAGGGCATTGAGAACTGCTCTCAATTCCAGAATGTTTATTGGAAGGAGACTCTCCTCCTGATTCCATAATCCCTGAGCCTTCAGAGAATTCCAGACAGCGCCCCAACCTAGTAGGCTGGCGTCTGTTGTTACAATTGTCCAGTCTGGCCTGCTGAATGGCATCCCCCTGGACAGGTGTGGCCGATAAAGCCACCATAGAAGGGATTTTCTGGTCTCTTGATTCAGATTCAGAGTAGGGGACAAATCTGAGTAATCCCCATTCCACTGACTTAGCATGCACAATTGCAGCGGTCTGAGGTGTAGGCGTGCAAAAGGTACTATGTCCATTGCCGCTACCATTAAGCCGATCACCTCCATGCATTGAGCTACTGACGGGTGTTGAATGGAATGAAGGACACGGCATGCATTTTGAAGCTTTGTTAACCTGTCTTCTGTCAGGTAAATCTTCATTTCTACAGAATCTATAAGAGTCCCCAAGAATGGAACTCTTGTGAGAGGAAAAAGAGAACTCTTCTTTTCGTTCACTTTCCAGCCATGCGACCTTAGAAATGCCAGAACTAACTCTGTATGAGACTTGGCAGTTTGAAAGCTTGAAGCTTGTATTAGAATGTCGTCTAGGTACGGAGCTACCGAAATCCCTCGCGGTCTTAGTACCGCCAGAAGGGCACCCAGAACCTTTGTGAAGATTCTTGGAGCCGTAGCCAATCCGAATGGAAGAGCTACAAACTGGTAGTGCCTGTCTAGGAAGGCAAACCGTAGATACCGGTGATGATCTTTGTGAATCGGTATGTGAAGGTAAGCATCTTTTAAATCCACTGTGGTCATGTACTGACCCTTTTGGATCATGGGTAAGATTGTCCGAATAGTTTCCATTTTGAACGATGGAACTCTTAGGAATTTGTTTAGAATCTTTAAATCTAAGATCGGCCTGAAAGTTCCCTCTTTTTTGGGAACCACAAACAGGTTTGAGTAGAACCCTTGTCCTTGTTCCGACCGCGGAACCGGATGGATCACTCCCATTAATAACAGATCTTGTACACAGCGTAGAAACGCTTCTTTCTTTATCTGGTTTGTTGACAACCTTGACAGATGAAATCTCCCTCTTGGGGGAGATAATTTGAAGTCTAGAAGGTATCCCTGAGATATGATCTCTAGCGCCCAGGGATCCTGAACATCTCTTGCCCAGGCCTGGGCGAAGAGAGAAAGTCTGCCCCCCACTAGATCCGGTCCCGGATCGGGGGCTCTCGGTTCATGCTGTCTTTGGGGCAGCAGCAGGTTTCCTGGCCTGTTTGCCCTTGTTCCAGGACTGGTTAGGCTTCCAGCCTTGCCTGTAACGAGCAACAGCTCCTTCCTGTTTTGGTGCAGTGGAGGTTGATGCTGCTCCTGTTTTGAAATTCCGAAAGGGACGAAAATTAGACTGTCTAGCCTTAGCTTTGGCTTTGTCTTGAGGTAGGGCGTGGCCCTTACCTCCTGTAATGTCAGCGATAATTTCTTTCAAACCGGGCCCAAATAAAGACTGCCCCTTGAAAGGTATATTAAGTAATTTGGACTTAGAAGTAACATCAGCTGACCAGGATTTTAGCCACAGCGCCCTACGTGCCTGTATGGCGAATCCTGAGTTCTTAGCCGTAAGTTTTGTTAAATGTACTACGGCCTCCGAAATGAATGAATTAGCTAGTTTAAGGACTCTAAGCCTGTCCGTAATGTCGTCTAGCGTAGATGAACTAAGGTTCTCTTCCAGAGACTCAATCCAAAATGCTGCCGCAGCCGTAATCGGCGCGATACATGCAAGGGGTTGCAATATAAAACCTTGTTGAACAAACATTTTCTTAAGGTAACCCTCTAATTTTTTATCCATTGGATCTGAAAAAGCACAGCTATCCTCCACCGGGATAGTGGTACGCTTAGCTAAAGTAGAAACTGCTCCCTCCACCTTAGGGACCGTTTGCCATAAGTCCCGAGTGGTGGCGTCTATTGGAAACATCTTTCTAAATATTGGAGGGGGTGAGAACGGCACACCGGGTCTATCCCACTCCTTAGTAACAATTTCAGTTAGTCTCTTAGGTATAGGAAAAACGTCAGTACTCGCCGGTACCGCAAAGTATTTATCCAACCTACATAGTTTCTCTGGTATTGCAACGGTGTTACAATCATTGAGAGCTGCTAAGACCTCCCCTAGTAATACACGGAGGTTCTCCAATTTAAATTTAAAATTTGAAATATCTGAATCCAATCTGTTTGGATCAGAACCGTCACCCACAGAATGAAGCTCTCCGTCCTCATGCTCTGCAAGCTGTGACGCAGTATCAGACATGGCCCTAGTATTGTCAGCGCACTCTGTTCTCACCCCAGAGTGATCACGCTTGCCTCTTAGTTCTGGTAATTTAGACAAAACTTCAGTCATAACAGTAGCCATATCTTGTAATGTTATCTGTAATGGCCGCCCAGATGTACTAGGCGCCATAATATCACGCACCTCCCGGGCGGGAGATGCAGGTACTGCCGCGTGAGGCGAGTTAGTCGGCATAACTCTCCCCTCGCTGTTTGGTGAAATTTGTTCACATTGTACAGATTGACTTTTATTTAAAGTAGCATCAATACAGTTAGTACATAAATTTCTATTGGGCTCCACCTTGGCATTGGAACAAATGACACAGATATCTTCCTCTGAGTCAGACATGTTTAACACACTAGCAATAAACTTGCAAATTGGTTATAATCTTTTTTAGCAAAAACGTACTGTGCCTCAAAGAGGTACTAAACGATTAAATGACAGTTGAGATAATGAACTGAAAAACAGTTATAGCATCAAACTTTAAAACAACACAACTTTTAGCAAAGGTTTGTTCCCATTAGTAAAATAACAATAATTAAATTTGACATAAAAATTACAGAGCAACGTTTTTATTCACAGTCAATATAAAATTCTCACAGCTCTGCTGAGAGAATATACCTCCCTCCAAAGAAGTTTGAAGACCCCTGAGATCTATCAGAAATGAACCGGATCATGCAGGAAATATAAGAGTAGCTGACTGGAAATTTTTGATGCGTAGCAAAGAGCGCCAAAAACGGCCCCTCCCTCTCACACACAGCAGTGAAGAGAAACGAAACTGTCACAATTAAAAGCAAACAACTGCCAAGTGGAAAATAATGCCCAAATATTTATTCACTCAGTACCTCAGCAATGTAAACGATTCTACATTCCAGCAAAAACGTTTAACATGATAAATACTTATTAAAAGGATTAGTGACTTGTAACAGAGTAGTTCCGGTGAAATACCATCCCCAGAATACTGAAGTGTATACATACATGTCATTATAACGGTATGGCAGGATTTTCTCATCAATTCCATTCAGAAAATAAAAACTGCTACATACCTCAATGCAGATTCATCTGCCCGCTGTCCCCTGATCTGAAGCTTTTACCTCCCTCAGATGGCCGAGAACAGCAATATGATCTTAACTACTCCGGTTAAAATCATAGTAAAAAAACTCTGGTAGATTCTTCCTCAAACTCTGCCAGAGAAGTAATAACACGCTCCGGTGCTATTGTAAAATAACAAACTTTTGATTGAAGTCATAAAAACTAAGTATAATCACCATAGTCCTCTCACACATCCTATCTAGTCGTTGGGTGCAAGAGAATGACTGGGACTGACGTAGAGGGGAGGAGCTATATGCAGCTCTGCTGGGTGAATCCTCTTGCATTTCCTGTTGGGGAGGAGTTATATCCCAGAAGTAATGATGACCCGTGGACTGATCACACATAACAGAAGAAATGAGGATTTCTATTTCTAATCATCGTAACTTTTTATATTGATCGCAAATGTTATTCTGGACTTTGGAAGTTATTATGTTCCTAATGATCTATCTATCCATCCTTCCATCTACCTATCTATCTACCTATCTATCCATCCATCTACCTATCTATCTATCCATCCATCTACCTATATATCCATCCATCTACCTACCTACCTATCTACCTCTCTATCCTTCCATCTACCTCTCTATCCAGCCACCCATCTATCCATTCATCTATCCTTCCATCCATTCATCTATCCTTCCATCCATTCATCTATTCTTCCATCCATCTACCTATCTATGCATCCATCTATCCTATCCATCCATCTATCTACCTCTCCATCCATTCCTGATGAGTAAGAATTTGCAGCAGACTATTCTTGGTTTAACATAGATGTTAAAGGAAAATTCTAACACACAATAAAATGCTTATTCATTAAATCATGGAATATATATTAGAGGATTTTATTTTTGCATGGGGATGCCGTTTAAGGATTTTGTTTTTAATTATTATATATGTCTAAAAAAAATATGGAAATTCAAAGGCAAAAAACACCCCACAACACCCAAGCACATTATTAATTCCCTGGTTTCAAATCTTTATTAATAGAAATGCAAAACAAACTCTAAACTCCACTAAAAATAAAATATGTTAAATAAATAAAAAAAAACAAAATGTTAAAAAAAATATGTTAATGTACTGGGAAACATTTGCTCATATTTCGCAAAAGTGGGGACCCAGGACATACGGAGTGGATCATGCACTCCTACTAAATAACCAGTGAAGAGTAATTCCAAATGTCAAGGCGTCATGTCATAGAACTACCCCTCAAAATTTGTGTTCCCGCCCCCTAGGAACCGTCCTAGTTGGCATATTGCAAAACATGCCTATAAGAATATACAGACTTACAGCTGAAATTACAGCAAAATACATAAAACATTTTAAACACATCATGCCGTTTAGAATTTGATAACTTTTTTTATTGCATAATAGAGGTCTTTAACCTAATTGCTCTATTTTGGATTTATATCCAGTTCTACCTTTAACAATACATTGGCATGACATATATTAGTTGAGGGTACAAAGATTAAGAACTGAAATGTAAAAATGTTTGCTAACTTCTGATGAGTTTATTCAATTATGTTGTACGTTGCTCTGCATCATAATGCAAATATTACCTAGACAGTGATGCAGTGTGTTGTGCTGTGTAACATAAAGCAGCCATTTTTTGGACAAAATGTTAATTATAATCCATAATTAATGCATAAATCTTTTATAACAAAACAGTCACTAACTTGCGGAACACAAAAATGAATTATTTTTTCCCAATACCCTGCAGTTAGAAATGCATTATGAATGTGTATGGATAATCTGAGTATACAGCACAGATAATCACTACAGTGCTTGCAAGACACACTGCAAATGTGATGCGTTACTGAAAATATTTAAGTGTTTCTAAAAGTATTTAATTTAGAAAGGGTATTGTGGACAACGCATGTCTATTATATTATATGATTACATTAAAATAGTATTTGTTTTGCCCCTCTCTACATTTTTATGTACAAAATTTGATTCAAATGCCAAAAAACTTTGTGTTTGTATCCATCATATACTACAACAATGTAAAATCAAACTAGGACAGAATTTTTAGAAACACTTTTTTTTTTTTTTTTTAAATGAATGTTCCCACTCTCTAAAACATGCAGAATAATTTTCAAGTTTTGTTTGTCAAGCTACAGAACCCATGCCGAACAGAAGCAAACCATCCTCACACACATTTTATGTTCACACATGCATTGTCACAAGAGCAAATACCTAATAAGGCTCTAACATTTTCACAAAGGAACAGATCCTGCAAAGAGCACCAGTGCTTTTATTAAAGGGACACTGAACCCAATTTTTTTATTTCGTGATTTATATAGAGCATGCAATTTTAGGCAACTTCCTAATTTACTCCTATTATCATTCTATCTTTATTTGAAAAAGAAGGCATCTACGCTAAGGTGCCAGCCAATGTTTGGTTCAGTACTCTGGACAGCACTTGTTTATTGGTGGGTGAATTTATCCACCAATCAGCAATAACCCAGGTTGTTCACCAAAAATTGTCCGGCATTCTTCCATTCTTGCTTTTCAAATAAAAATACCAAGGGAATGAAGACAATTTGATAATAGGAGTAAATTAGAAATTTACTTAAAATTGCATGCTCTGGGGGATATTTATCAAAGTTATGTCGGACCTGATCCGATAGTGCGGATCAGGTCCGACATAACTCGCTGAATGCAGAGAGCAATACGCTCTCCGTATTCAGCATTGCACCAGCAGCTGTTGTGAGCTGCTGGTGCAACGCCGCCCCCTGCAGACTCGCGGCCAATTGGCCACTAGCAGGGGGGGTGTCAATCAACCCGATCGTACTTGATCGGGTTTAATTCCGGTGATCTCTGTCCGCCTGCTCAGAGCAGGCGGACAGGTTATGGAGCAGTGGTCTTCAGACCGCTGCTTCATAACTGATGTTTCTGGCGAGTCTGAAGACTCGCCAGAAACACAGGCCCTCAAGCTCCATTCGGAGCTTGATAAATGGGCCTCTCTATCTGAATCACAAAAGAAAAAATTTGGGTTCAGTATCCCTTTAAAGTCGTCACAATAGATTTTTATTGGATACAACAAAGGATGGTTTCAAGCGGAATGAACATCTGTTTTACAACAAGGCAAGAACAGCAAGCATTATAGTTATTTTGGAGGCTCTGGATGGACTTAGAAAATATTTTATTAGTGATTCAATATTTTTACATGACAAACTAAAATCATTATTTTTTAATTTTTTTGCATATTTTAAGAATACATCACATTATGTTTCGTATAGCTATACATATTTTGTGTGCCGTTTTTTTTGCCCATTTGTAGAATGGCACAATCTCTTCAAGCAACAGATCATGTTCCTTGAAGACTTAAGGCCATCAAAGAGTACCGATCCACATTACAGGAGATTTACACCTGATAATGTGTTTACAAACAGAAAAGAAAAAAAAATACAAACAAAATTCAAACTTAAAGGGATAGTATAGTCAAAAATAAACTTTCATGATTCAGATAAAGCAGGCAATTGTAAGCAACTTTCTAATTTACTCCTATTATACATTTTTCTTCGTTGTTTTGGTATCCTTATTTTAAAAAGCTGGAATGTAAGCTTAGAAGCCGGCCCATTTTTTGTTCAACACCTGGGTAGCGTTTGATGATTGGTTACTAAATGTAGCCATCCAATCAGCAAGCGCTACCCAGGTGCTGAGCAAAAAATGGGCCGGCTCCTAAGCTTACTTTCCAGCTTTTTAAAACAAAGATAACAAGAGAACCGAGAAAAAAAATCGATAATAGAAATAAGAAAGTTGCTTAAAATTGCATGCTCCATCTGAATCATGAAAGTTTATTTTTGACTAGATTATCCCTTTAATGGTGCAGGATTGGTAAGACATTAAGACATTGGTCAGTCTAAAACGTATAACCATGCCAAAAAAAAGCACAGAAAGTAATGATATGAGACAGATACTAGGGCAATAGGGTATGTAATAATTAGGATTACAAACATAAAATAGGATTTTACTTGCAAGATGTTCTTAAGGGGCAATTTTTGGTTATGCATTTTATGGATAAAATACTTGGAAAGGGTAACAGTTGTATGGTAAAGATAAAAAATACGTTATCTATCCCATAAAATGCCTGTCGGACACAGAAGTCAGTAGAAACTGTGGGTACTTTGTACCTTCTATGATGAATGTTCTTGACCTGGAAGAACTAAATGGATCCCCTGGTGATAGAAGAAAGATTTAAAAGACCAGAGTTTACAGCTGCAGGATTATTGTACTTTTTGTTAAAAGGGTACGAAGGAAAGGACGTAAAAATTACGTATTGTGTAAAGGACCAGAGAGGGGGGGGGGTGTAAAAGCACAAAATTCATGATATAAGTAAAGAAAACTGTGCTACTGTTCTCTTGCATCTATTTGGAGGAATACATAATTTTACTAGTACAAATGATGTATTAAGCTCACACAGAGCCTAAAAGCAATGCTATATTCAATCAATGACATTTCTTACCAAGGTTCGTGTTTACATAGGTGGGAAGAAGAGACAATGAATTGTTAAAGAAAGAAAATGAAAACATGGTATTGATTAACTTTCCTGAGGCCTGAAAAATGACATACAAACCAATTTGATCTCATCCTGTAGGTGCAAAAACCAAGCCAGGATTGAAAATGATGGTATCTCAAAATGAAGGTGAAACAAAAATATTTTAAATGCCCCATGATTCCAGATGTTACTATAAATGTAGAAATTAAAAACAAACCAAAAACAAAACACATTTTTTTTTCATGAAAAGAAATATATACAGTATATATAATTCTTTAAAATCCCCAATAAAAGCGTGGAATTGAAGAGCGGAGTCCTCCTATAGTAGTTGTGATGTGAAACTTGGATACGTAGATTAATGACTTCTTTGCACTTACATACTAATTTATGATAAGCTTCGTATAGAGTTTAATTCATATAGTACTAGATTATGTTTAAAGGAAAACTGTATGAGTTACATTAATCTATGTAGAGCGCTAATTTATCATAAAGTGCGCTACACTTGGATTGAGTTATATTACTCTATTCAGAGAAATAACTGAATTAATATTTTGTCATACAATATTACTATACTTAGATTCTGCTTTTCATATTAATGTATTTTTTTTGTGTGGTTACCTTCATTAAAGGGACATGAAACTCAAAATTTTTCTTTCATGATTTAGAAAGAGCATGCAATTTTAAACAACTTTCTAATTTACTTCTATTATCTAATTTGGTTCCTTCTCTAGATATCCTGTGCTGAAAAGCATATCTATGTGCAGATTGGTGGCTGCACATAGATGTCTCGTGTGATTGGCTAACCCATGTGCATTGCTATTTCTTCAAAAAAGGATATGTAAAGAATGAACCAAATTAAATAATAGAAGTACATTTAAATGTTGTTTAAAATTGTATTCTCTATCTGAATATTGAAAAAATTTTTTGGGTTTAATGTTCCTTTAAATAAGTTATTTAAAAAGACATAAAACCCAAACATTTTCTTTCATGATTCAGATAGAGCATACCATTTTAAAGGGATACTAAACCCACATATTTTTCTTTCATGATTTAGATAGGGCATGCAATTTTAAGCAACTTTCCAATTTACTCCTATTATCAAATTTTCTTTGTTCTCTTGGTATCTTTATTTGAAAAAGCAGGAATGCAAGCTTGCGGGCCGGCCCATCATTGGTTCAGCACCTGGGTGCTGATTGGTGGCTAAATGTACCAACCAATCAGCAAGCACTATCCAGGGTGCTGAACCAAAAATGGGCCGGCTCATAAGTTTGCATTCCTGCTTTTTTAAATAAAGATACCAAGAGAATGAAGAAACATTGATAATAGGAGTAAATTAGAAAGTTGCTTAAAATTGCATACTCTATCCGAATCATAAAAGAAAAAAAAATTGGGTTCAGTATCCCTTTAAACAAATTTCCAGTTTACTTCTATTATCAAGCTTTCTTCGTTTTCTTGGTATCCTTTGTAGAAAAGCAAGTCCAGAAGTGTGCACGTGTCTGCAGCACTATATATGGCAGCAGTAAGAATGTTATACGCTAGCAAGAGCACAAGATGAAAGCATTATTTCCAGCAATGTAGTGCTCCAGACACGGTACCTATCTAGATATCTACAACAAAGAATAACATAAGAACGAGGAACATTTGATAACAGAAGTGAATTGGAAACGGTTTTAAATTGTATGCTCTGTTTGAATCACTAAAGTGTTTTTGGGGGGTTTCACATCCCTTTAAATATATCAATTTAAATATTATAATCTATGGAGTGGTGATCTTTGTGTGTGTAGTCTGCTAGTAAATATTTTACTATAAAACAAGCTTTCTAGCTACATCAAACAAAAAGACTAATATGGATTTTATGTTTAATTCCTCTATAATCTGTTGGATTTATAATCAACTACAAATGTAGATAAGGTAAATAGATAGCAAGCTATATTTTAATCCAAGAATCTTCAGTTACATTATCATGCCGTCATGGGGGAAATTAAAAAAAAAAAAAAAAAATCCTGTTGAGATAAATCAGATTCAGTGAAAAATCTAATTCAACTATATCCTGATCAATGAAAACATATTTTATTATCCGACCAGCAACTAACTTTTACAATCACTAAAAAGACAAATATTTTAAAATAATTTTATAGCACAATTTACGCAGTCTGCAAATCAAGAGCAGCTCAGGAATACAACCTATGAAGAACGTGGCAAAATCCATATTCTTTGCTTAATCTGTTGTAATGTACACACACCCTAGCGGAACTATTCTGTGGGGTTTAAAGAGGACAGAAACTATAGAGTTGTTAGGAGCATACAAAGGGTCAATTAAGGGACATCTGAACTAGAATGCTTAAAAAAAAAAAAAGTTTAGAAAGGTTTTACAAATCGGGGCAGCTGGAACCTTTGAGGGGATATGAAACCCAAACTTTTTGTTTCATGATTCAGCTAGAACATACAATTTTAAACAACTTTTCAATTTACTCCTATTATCAGTTTTGCTTTGTTCTCTTGGTATCCTTTGTTGAAAAATCATATCTAGGTAGGCTCAACAGCATCAATGCATTACTGGGAACACGCTGCTGATTTGTGGTTGCACATATATGCCTTTTGTCATTGGCTCACTTTCTGTGTTTAGCTTGCATCCCAGTAGTACACTGCCTCCTCTTCAACAAAGGACACCAAGAGAATGAAGCAAATATGATTACAGAAGTAAATTGGAAAGTTGTTTAAAATGGTATGTTCTATCTGAATCATGGAAGAAAAATGTGGGGTTTTCTGTCCCTTTAAGGTATGGCAGCACACACCACAAAGCCTCCACTGCATGCCAAGTAACTAACATTAACAGTAGGAAAGACCTTTAAACATTTTGTAAAAAAATTTAAAACCAAGCTTTCAAAAAAAAAACAAAAAAAAACAAAACACCCCCATCCAAATCTATGAGAATAATAATAAATATAAAAAAACAAACAACTATCTGCAAACCATATTTTATATTTATTCCAACAGAATTATGTAGGAAGGGGAGAGAAAGAAATGAACAAAAGCTAAAAACAAGGTAAATATTTAAAATCTTTATGCAATTACTTAAAAAAAAAAAACATTTTGTTTTTCCATAATAACTATTTATTTAGGGTTTAAAATAATTTGCTTTTCCCTGTTCATTTGAGTAACTTAAAGGGACATTAAACACTTAATAAATGGTAGATAGAGTGAGGCATTCAAAGAAAAAATTAGTTTGAAAATAACATGTAGATTGTATTTGTTTCATTAGTTGTTTAAATATTGACAAAATAAGTGTAACGTTTTAGTGTCTATAAAATGGGAGCTGCCATGTTGTAACTTAGGTTTACCTTCTCTGCTATGGCCAATTAGAGACAGTTATAAATAGGTCACTAGAGTGTGCAGCCAATGGTTGTGTGGAATATAACAGTGTTCTGCACTTCCAATTCTAACAGGAACTGAAAAGCTCACAATTTCAGAATGGAATTACAGGTAAAGGAGACAAAATAAATAATGAAAGTATATTGCACTTTTTTTTTTTTAAATATATGATTTATCATTTTATATTACCATTCATTTCAAAATATTTAATGTCCCTTTAAAAAAAACCCCATTAAACTGTTGGGTACAACTACAGTAACCATTCTAGTGTTTTTTTTCTCCTATACCTTTTAAGTATCTCTTATTTTAACCCATTACACAACCCAGTTTGTAAAGCTCTGTATCTTTATACTGAGTGCCTCCATTTTGGAAAATACATATTGTGGCATCCTGTGATAGAAGCTGTGGCATCCAATTTACTTCTATCATCAATTTTTCATCATTTTCTTGATATACTTTCTTGAAAGAGCAACAATGCACTACTGGGAGCTAGATAAGCGTATCGGTAAGCCAATCACAAGAGGCATATATGTGCAGCCACCAATCAGTAGCTAGCTCCCAGCTCCTGCGCCTACCTAGGTATACGTTCAACAAAGGATACTAAGGGAACAAAGCAAATTAGATAAAAGAAGTAAATTGGAAAGTTGTTTAAAACTGTATGCTCTATCTGAATCACAAAATAAAATTTTTGGGTTTCATATCCCTTTAAGCAAAATAAAAGTGACATAAGAAATATAAAAAAGCCTTCAAAAACAATAAAGCAAAATGCAGCCACTGCAAAAATTGTACAGCTCTCACTGTGTATTGTGCACCAGGGTACAAGAATACTTATATTCCAAGATGGCAGCAACCGGCAGAAATTCACTAACCAGCACTTTTAAACGGTTACAATAATAAGACAGCTTTACATAAAGTTGCAGGCACAGGAGGACAAACCATAGCATGGTGAGTAGTAACTGCGCTACTGCATTTGTAACCAACAGTTTAATGCCCCTTTAAACCAAGATAGCATGGAAAATTGCATTATAAAATCTCTTATTCAAAATATTATGTTTACTAACAACATAAGTTAGTGATGCTCAGTACAATTTTGTAAGTATAGATATACAGTATACGTGAGACAACATTTACCTTCCATTGGCGTATTAGGATCTGGTCGATTAGCAAAGACAACATCAACATATTCTAGTTGCAGCCTTTCTAAAGAAGACTTTAAACCTAAGGGGGAAAAAAGGAAAACATACATTGTATAGCATAGTAAGCACAATGTCAATTGTACCTGGAACTACAATAAAGGGACATTAATAAATTCATATGTATATATATATATATATATATATATATATATATATATATATATATATATATAAAAACAGAATGCACTCCAGACGTATGGTGGCAACAACTCAGGGTGCAAAAAATGTAAATAGTAAGTAAAAGAATTGTACTCCAATGGGAATATTTTTCAAATCCTGTCACTTTATTGTGAACGTTTTCGGACCAACAGGTCCGTCCTCAGACAAATAAGTGTTCCCACTTTTTTGTCTGAGGGTGGACCTGTTGGTCCGAAAACATTCACAATAAAGTGACAGGATTTGAAGAATATTCCCATTGGAGTACAATTCTTTTACTTATTATATATATATATATTCAGGGGTCAAGTCCTACAAAAAAAGTGTGGGAACTCACCAAGACTTCCACCCCCTCACAATTAATATGGTTTTATATATACATACACTGTATATGTATATAATGTATACCCTTTGGTTAATGAAAGCAAATTAAAACCAATGAAGTGTTGAATGGTTGCCGTTGGGCCTGAGACTCCTCCTCTGTCACAGAGCCTCACCCACTTAAGGTACAATAGTCCTATTTCTGCAGAGGGGAGCTAAATAACACCAGAGCAAGCCACACAGAAATGTAAGCACCGTGTGTTCAAAACAGTGCAGGATGATTACACAGCAGGATCCCTGGCAGGCTTACATTTAGTGTATTGTAGGAAGTATTACTGCCCATTACTAGAAGATCTCACTATCCCTCTAACCAGACTGTGCTCCAGCTCCTCCCACCAGCAGCAGCAGTGTTTACTGAAGTGTTTATGTTCTCTGTCCAGGGGGAACTTAGTTCCACCTGCAAAAATAGTGCAGTAACTCCATTCCCATGCGTTCCTGCTGAACTTGACCCCTGTATTTATTTTGCCTGAATACTGCCATTTTATTAATAGTTGAGAGATAATTATAAATACATTTGTTCACTGCTCTAAGCAATAAAAATGTGTTGTATGCAGCTGTGTCAGGCAATCTACTGCACTTCGTATAACATGAAATGTTACAGAATTTACTATGGAGTGTAGGACTAAAAAATAAATAATGAATTCAGTAAAAGTAAATTTTATTCATTTAAAATAATTTTTGAGTTGATCGTCCCTTTAAAAATCAGAATGTTTGCTATTTTGTCATAGTGACTACATGCAGGTTTATTAAAGTGCATTATACCTTCAATTATATGTTTTCTGGATAAACCTCTTTCAGTTTCTGCCCTAAAATACAATAAAAGATTGTCAAAATAATGTGTTCATTTGATGTAGAAAACGTTTATGACAAGAAAGTAAAAAACACATAACGTACTTTCCTCCCCAGAAGATTTTGGTTGTAATTACCAAGCTGGATCTCCTAAAATAAAAAACAAACAAATATTAAATATTTATCGCATTGTTAAAAAAGCAAAATGTTACTCATGCTTTAGTTCAGATAGTAAATATAAAAAGGGACAGTCTACGCCAGAAATTTATATTGTTTAACCCCTTAACGCCCGAGGACGTGCAGGGTACGTCCTCTAAAGGATGTCAGTTAACGACCAAGGACGTACCCTGCACGTCCTCGGTGTGGAAAGCAGCTGGAAGCGATCCTGCTCGCTTCCAGCTGCTTTCCGGTTATTGCAGCGATGCCTCAATATCGAGGCATCCTGCAATAACACTGTCTGGCCATCCGATGCAGAGAGAGCCACTCTGTGGCCCTCTCTGCACCGGACATCGATGGCCGGTATCGTTGGTGGGTGGGAGCCGACTTGGGAGGCGGGTGGGCGGCCATCGGTGAGTTGCGTAAGGTGGAGGGGGGCGGGATCGGAAGCGGAGCCGACGGGGGCGCGCACGGGCGCGCGCGCGCGTGCACGGGGGTGGCGGGCGGGCGCGTGCACGGGGCGGGAGCGGGTGGGAACCGCTACACTACAGAAAAAAAGTTAAAGAAAAGTTAAAAAAAAATTAAATAAACGTTTTTTTTTTAACCATCTAAGGGATCTGGAAGGGGTGGGGGGTTGGTCTTGGGGGGGGGGGAAGCTACACTACAGAAAAGGGACATTTTTTATTTAAAAAAAGCATTTTTTTCACTAAACTGGGTACTGGCAGACAGCTGCCAGTACCCAAGATGGCGCACATTAAGTCAGAGGGGGAGGGTTAGAGAGCTGTTTAGTGGGGGATCAGTGAGGTTGGGGGCTAAGGGGGATCCCTACACAGAAGCATATGTAAATATGCTACCAAAAAATGCACAAAAAAGCCCAAATATACCTTTTATTTTAGTACTGGCAGAGTTTCTGCCAGTACTTAAGATGGCGGGGACATTTGTGGGGTAGGGGAGGGAAGAGAGATGTTTGGGAGGGATCAGGGGGTCTGATGTTTCAGGTGGGAGGCTGATCTTTACACTAAAGCTAAAATTAACCCTGCAAGCTCCCTACAAGCTACCTAATTAACCCCTTCACTGCTATCCATAATACACGTGTGATGCGCAGAGCCATTTAGCAGCATTCTAATTACCAAAAAGCAACTCCAAAGTCATATATGTCTGCTATTTCTGAACAAAGGGGATCCCAGAGAAGCATTTACAACCATTTGTGCCATAATTGCACAAGCTGTTTGTAAATTATTTCAGTGAGAAACCTAAAATTGTGAAAAATTTTACGTTTTTTTTTAATTTGATCGCATTTGGCGGTGAAATGGTGGCATTAAATATACCAAAATGGGCCTAGATCAATACTTGGGGTTGTCTACTACACTACACTAAAGCTAAAATTACCCCAAAAAGCTCCTTACATGCTCCCTAATTAACCCCTTCACTGCTGGGCATAATACACGTGTGGTGCGCAGTGGCATTTAGCGGCCTTCTAATTACCAAAAAGCAATGCCAAAGCCATATATGTCTGCTATTTCTGAACAAAGGGGATCCCAGAGAAGAATTTACAACCATTTATGCCATAATTGCACAAGCAGTTTGTAAATAATTTCAGTGAGAAACTGAAAGTTTGTGAAAAAATTTGTGAAAAAGTGAACAATTTTTTGTATTTGATCGCATTTGGCGGTGAAATGGTGGCATGAAATATACCAAAATGGGCCTAGATCAATAATTTGGGATGTCTTCTAAAAAAAAATATATACATGTCAATGGATATTCAGGGATTCCTGAAAGATATTAGTGTTCTAATGTAACTAGCGTTAATTTTGAAAAAAAATGGTTTGAAAATAGCAAAGTGCTACTTGTATTTATGGCCCTATAAGTTACAAAAAAAGCAAAGAAGATGTAAACATTGGGTATTTCTAAACTCAGGACAAAATTTAGAAACAATTTAGCATGGGTGTTTTTTGGTGGTTGTAGATATGTAACAGATTTTGGGGTTCAAAGTTAGAAAAAGTGTTTTTTTTTCCATTTTTCCTCATATTTTATAATTTTTTTTATAGTAAATGATAAGATATGATGAAAATAATGGTATTTTTAGAAAGTCCATTTAATGGCGAGAAAAACGGTATATAATATGTGTGGGTACAGTAAATGAGTAAGAGGAAAATTTCAGCTAAACACAAACACCGCAGAAATGTAAAAATAGCCTTGGTCCCAAACGGACAGAAAATGGAAAAGTGCTCTGGTCACTAAGGGGTTAAACTGCCCCCTTATTTTAGTTCTTTTGACAGACATCCATTTTAGCCAATCAGAGCTGGCTCCCTGAAACTCCACGTGCGTGAGCACAGTGTTATATATATGACACACATGAACTAACACCCTCTAGTGGTGAAAAATTGTCAAAATGCCCTGAGAGAAAAGAGGCGGCCTTCAAGGGCTTAGAAATTAGCATATGAACCTCCTAGGTTCAGCTTTCAACTAAGACTACCAAGAGAACAAAGCAAAATTGTTGATAAAAGTAAATAGGAAAATTGTTTAAAATTACATTCTCTATCTGAATCATGAGCGTTTATTTTGGACTAGACTGTCCCTTTAAAAATGTTAAAGAAAAAAAAAAGAAAAAATTGATGGATCACTGTATACAATTTAAAATACATTTAAATGTACATAAATATATGTTCTTTAGCGCAATAAAGAACAAAAGGAGCCTTTTGCGCATACATTTGCAAAAGAGGATGGTTATTGTGGCACCATCAAGTACAAAACAGATCATTGTAAAGCACAACCACACATTTATCCACAGAAAACCTCAATTTTTGATGATTATGATGCAGCGGAGGATTTTGGTAAAGACATGCAAACGAGCACCAGATACAACCTGAACCTAATAACAGCTTGCTAGGCGCCAGATACAACCTGAACCTAATAACAGCTTGCTAGGCGCCAGATACAACCTGAACCTAATAACAGCTTGCTAGGCGCCAGATACAACCTGAACCTAATAACAGCTTGCTAGGCGCCAGATACAACCTGAACCCAACAACAGGTTGCTAGGCGCCAGATACAACCTGAACCCAACAACAGGTTGCTAGGAGCCAGATACAACCTGAACCCAACAACAGGTTGCTAGGCGCCAGATACAACCTGAACCCAACAACAGGTTGCTAGGCGCCAGATACAACCTGAACCTAATAACAGCTTGCTAGGCGCCAGATACAACCTGAACCTAATAACAGCTTGCTAGGCGCCAGATACAACCTGAACCTAAAAACAGCTTGCTAGGCGCCAGATACAACCTGAACCTAATAACAGCTTGCTAGGCGCCAGATACAACCTGCTGAGCATGTGCAAGAATTCCCATAATATACATATGTGTATTTGTCATTGGCTGAGGCTGTCACATGATACAGGAGGGGTGGAAACAGACATAACTTTGAAATTTGTCAGAAAAAAAATCTACTATTCATTTGAAGTTCAGACTAAGTACTATTGCATTGTCTTGTTTTCATAAATGTGTTGATTTTGCAAATCTACTGTTTTTACTGGTCCTTTAAACATTTAGAGTAGCATACACCTCCTAACAACAGGTTGCTAGGCGTCGGATACAACCTGAACCTAATAACAGCTTGCTAGGCGCCAGATACAAGCTGAACCTAACAACAGGTTGCTAGGCGCCAGATACAACCTGAACCTAATAACAGCTTGCTAGGCGCCAGATACAACCTGAACCTAATAACAGCTTGCTAGGCGCCAGATACAACCTGAACCTAACAGCAGCTTGCTAGGCGCCAGATACAACCTGAACCTAACAACAGGTTGCTAGGCACCAGATACAAGCTGAACCTAATAGGTTGCTAGGTGCCAGATACAACCTGAACCTAATAACAGCTTGCTAGGTGCCAGATACAAGCTGAACCTAACAACAGGTTGCTAGGCGCCAGATACAACCTGAACCTAATAACAGCTTGCTAGGCGCCAGATACAACCTGAACCTAATAACAGCTTGCTAGGCGCCAGATACAACCTGAACCTAAACAACAGCTTGCTAGGCGCCAGATACAAGCTGAACCTAACAACAGGTTGCTAGGCGCCAGATACAACCTGAACCTAATAACAGCTTGCTAGGCGCCAGATACAACCTGAACCTAACAACAGCTTGCTAGGCGCCAGATACAAGCTGAACCTAACAACAGGTTGCTAGGCACCAGATACAAGCTGAACCTAATAGGTTGCTAGGTGCCAGATACAACCTGAACCTAATAACAGCTTTCTAGGCGCCAGATACAAGCTGAACCTAACAACAGGTTGCTAGGCGCCAGATACAACCTGAACCTAATAACAGCTTGCTAGGCGCCAGATACAACCTGAACCTAATAACAGCTTGCTAGGCGCCAGATACAACCTGAACCTAACAACAGCTTGCTAGGCGCCAGATACAAGCTGAACCTAACAACAGGTTGCTAGGCACCAGATACAAGCTGAACCTAATAGGTTGCTAGGTGCCAGATACAACCTGAACCTAATAACAGCTTGCTAGGCACCAGATACAAGCTGAACCTAATAACAGGTTGCTAGGCGCCGGATACAACCTGAACCTAATAACAGCTTGCTAGGCGCCAGATACAAGCTGAACCTAATAACAGGTTGCTAGGTGCCAGATACAAGCTGAACCTAATAACAGGTTGCTAGGCGCCAGATACAAGCTGAACCTAACAACAGCTTGCTAGGCGCCAGATACAACCTGAACCTAACAACAGGTTGCTAGGCACCAGATACAACCTGAACCTAACAACAGCTTGCTAGGCGCCAGATACAAGCTGAACCTAACAACAGGTTGCTAGGCGCCAGATACAAGCTGAACCTAATAACAGGTTGCTAGGTGCCAGATACAAGCTGAACCTAATAACAGCTTGCTAGGCGCCAGATACAAGCTGAACCTAATAACAGCTTGCTAGGCACCAGATACAAGCTGAACCTAACAACAGGTTGCTAGGCGCCAGATACAACCTGAACCTAACAACAGCTTGCTAGGCGCCAGATACAACCTGAACCTAACAACAGGTTGCTAGGCACCAGATACAACCTGAACCTAACAACAGCTTCCTAGGCGCCAGATACAAGCTGAACCTAACAACAGGTTGCTAGGCGCCAGATACAACCTGAACCTAACAACAGGTTGCTAGGCGCCAGATACAACCTGAACCTAATAACAGCTTGCTAGGCGCCAGATACAACCTGAACCTAATAACAGCTTACTAGGCGCCAGATACAACCTGAACCTAATAACAGCTTGCTAGGCGCCAGATACAACCTGAACCTAATAACAGCTTGCTAGGCGCCAGATACAACCTGAACCTAATAACAGCTTGCTAGGCGCCAGATACAACCTGAACCTAATAACAGCTTGCTAGGCGCCAGATACAAGCTGAACCCAACCACAGGTTGCTAGGCACCAGATACAACCTGAACCTAATAACAGCTTGCTAGGCGCCAGATACAAGCTGAACCTAACAACAGGTTGCTAGGCACCAGATACAACCTGAACCTAATAACAGCTTGCTAGGCGCCAGATACAACCTGAACCTAATAACAGCTTGCTAGGCGCCAGATACAACCTGAACCCAACAACAGGTTGCTAGGCGCCAGATACAACCTGAACCTAATAACAGCTTGCTAGGCGCCAGATACAACCTGAACCTAATAACAGCTTGCTAGGCACCAGATACAACCTGAACCTAATAACAGCTTGCTAGGCGCCAGATACAAGCTGAACCTAACAACAGGTTGCTAGGTGCCAGATACAACCTGAACCTAATAACAGCTTGCTAGGCGCCAGATACAAGCTGAACCTAACAACAGGTTGCTAGGCGCCAGATACAACCTGAACCTAATAACAGCTTGCTAGGCGCCAGATACAAGCTGAACCTAACAACAGGTTGCTAGGCACCAGATACAACCTGAACCTAATAACAGCTTGCTAGGCGCCAGATACAACCTGAACCTAATAACAGCTTGCTAGGCGCCAGATACAACCTGAACCCAACAACAGGTTGCTAGGCGCCAGATACAACCTGAACCTAATAACAGCTTGCTAGGCGCCAGATACAAGCTGAACCTAACAACAGGTTGCTAGGTGCCAGATACAACCTGAACCTAATAACAGCTTGCTAGGCGCCAGATAGAAGCTGAACCTAACAACAGGTTGCTAGGCGCCAGATACAACCTGAACCTAATAACAGCTTGCTAGGCGCCAGATACAAGCTGAACCTAACAACAGGTTGCTAGGCACCAGATACAACCTGAACCTAATAACAGCTTGCTAGGCGCCAGATACAACCTGAACCTAATAACAGCTTGCTAGGCGCCAGATACAACCTGAACCCAACAACAGGTTGCTAGGCGCCAGATACAACCTGAACCTAATAACAGCTTGCTAGGCGCCAGATACAACCTGAACCTAATAACAGCTTGCTAGGCACCAGATACAACCTGAACCTAATAACAGCTTGTTAGGCGCCAGATACAAGCTGAACCTAACAACAGGTTGCTAGGTGCCAGATACAACCTGAACCTAATAACAGCTTGCTAGGCGCCAGATACAAGCTGAACCTAACAACAGGTTGCTAGGCGCCAGATACAACCTGAACCTAATAACAGCATGCTAGGCGCCAGATACAACCTGAACCTAATAACAGCTTGCTAGGCGCCAGATACAACCTGAACCTAATAACAGGTTGCTAGGCACCAGATACAACCTGAACCTAATAACAGGTTGCTAGGCGCCAGATACAACCTGAACCTAATAACAGCTTGCTAGGCGCCAGATACAACCTGAACCTAATAACAGCTTGCTAGGCGCCAGATACAACCTGAACCTAATAACAGCTTGCTAGGCGCCGGATACAACCTGAACCTAATAACAGATTGCTAGGCGCCAGATACAAGCTGAACCTAACAACAGGTTGCTAGGCACCAGATATAACCTGAACGTATAGGCATGCAGCTTTGTTTACTTGAGAGAGGAGGGGCTGGGTTTGCTGTGAAAAGGAAAGCTCAGCTCACTGACAAAGAATAAAAGCTCCTGGTATACTGCAGACCTCAGATCTGCTCCAGCAATGCTGTTCTTTTGTTCTGGTAGCAAATTTTACCAAGGTATTAGACAGTTAGGGAGGTGGTATATTAAATAGGCCTTCCTTGTGTTTGATGTTAACCTTTGAGTGCTAAGCACTTTCCCACCTGGGTGCTAAGATTTTTTTAATGTTTTTTTATTTTTTGGAACAATTTATTTTTTATTTTTCTCAGACCCCCTGTTGGTTTACAATGGTGGGTCTTGGGGGTCTGTAGCTGCTTAGATGCCTGAGATACAGGCTTCTAAGCAGCATACCCTCTCTGCTCCTATACTTAACATTGTTAAGTATAAATAAAGTTGCACTGTGACGTCATCACGTTATTGCGCATGCAATCACCACACAAAACGGGAAGCCCCGGCGATGCCTGTCACTCTACAGGCACGATCGCCGGGGTAGGAGCCCCCAGATCTCACTCACGGTGGGAGAGTGCTAGCGACGGCTCTGAGCCATCGTTAGCACCAGAGTGGGAAACTCTGTGATGGCTCAGAGCCGTCATTAGCACTCAAAGGGTTAAAGGATTATGAAACCCAACATTTTTTATTTGATGATTCAGATAGAGCATGTAATTTTAAACAACTTTAAATTTTTGTTTGTTCTCTTTGAATCTTTTGTCGAAAAGTAGGGATGGATTGTTAAAAGCCGGCCATTTCTGGAACACTATATAGCAGCATTTTTGCAAGAATATTATCTATTTGCAAGAAGAGCACTAGATGGCAGCACTATTCTCTGCCATGTAGTGTGCCAGATGCCTACCTAGGTATCTCTTTAACACAGAATATCATTGGAACTAAGCAAATTTGATAATAGAAGTAAATTGGACACTTTTTAATAATTATATGCTCTGTCTGAATCACAAAAGAGCATTTTTGGGTATTGTATCTCTTTAGGGGTAGATTTACCCTGAAACTTAAGTTAAAATATGGCAGACAGCAATTATCCCGATCAGAATGACTGACACCTCCTGCTAGCGGCAGATTGGCCGTGAATATGCAGGGGGCGGCATTGCACAAGCAATTCACTAGACATGCTTGTGCAATGATAAATGCCAACAGCGTATGTCGCCGGCGTTTATTGATGTCGGACGGACATGATCAGCTACAGCAGATCATGTGCCGCCCGACATTTAATGAATCTACCCCAGAAAGTTAAAATGATCAAACCAATAATTTATTTGCAAAACAGTTGGAACAAGTAAGGATAGGAAGAGATATTCACTACCCATCACTGCCAACCACTAAAGGGTTGAAAGTTAAATTAAAGGTACAGTCTTGTCAAAATTTTACTTTCATGATTCAGATAGGGCATGCAATTTTAAATAACTGTCCAATTTATTTTTATCATAAAATTTGCTTTGTTCTCCTTGTATTTTTTGTTGAAAACTAAACCTAGGTAGGCTCATATGCGAATTTCGATGCCATTGAAGGCTGCCTCTTATCTCAGTGCATTTTGACAGGTTTTTTTTGCAGATAAACTGTGCTAGTTCATGTGTGCCATATAGATAACATTGTGCTCTCTCCTATATAGTTACCTATGAGTCAGCACTGATTGGCTAAAATGCAAGTATGTCAAAAGAACTGAGATAAGGGGGCAGCCTGCAGAGGCTTAGATATAAGGTTATCACAGAAGTAAAAAGTATATTAATATTACAGTGTTGGTTATGCAAAACTGGGGAATGGGTAAAAAAAAACTAAATTTATGCTTACTTGATAAATTACTTTCTTTTACGATATGACGAGTCCACGGATTTCATCTTTACTTGTGGGATATTAACCTCCTGCTAACAGGAAGTGACAAAGAGCACCACAGCAGAGCTGTATATATAGCCCCTCCCCTTCCCCTCCACCCTCAGTCATTCGGCCGAAGGTATAGGAAGAGAAAAAGGAAAGGCTAAAAGGTGCAGAGGTGACTGAAGTTTTCAAAAAATAAAATAAATAAATAAATAACAGGGTGGGCCGTGGACTCGTCATATCGTAAAAGAAAGTAATTTATCAGGTAAGCATACATTTAGTTTTCTTTTACAAAGATATGACAAGTCCACGGATTTCATCCTTACTTGTGGGAAACCAATACCAAAGCAATAGGACACGGATGAAAGGGAGGGACAAGACAGGAACCTAAACAGAAGGCACCACTGCTTGAAGAACCTTTCTCCCAAAGATAGCATCAGAAGAAGCAGAAGTATCAAATTTGTAAAATTTGGAAAAAGTGTAAAGGGACGACCAAGTCGTAGCCTTACAAATCTGTTCAACAGCTGCATCATTTTAAAAGCCAATGTGGAAGCCACAGCCCTAGTAGAATGAGCCATAATTCTTTCAGGAGGCTGCTGTCCAGCAGTCTCATATGCTAGGCGAATGATACTTCTCAGCCAAAAAGAAAGAGAGGTAGCCATAGCTTTCTGACCCCTACGCTTTCCAGAATAAACAATGAATAATGAAGATGATTGACGGAAATCCTTAGTTGCCTGTAAGTAAAACTTTAAGGCATGGACCGCATCCAAATTATGCAACATACGCTCCTTCTTAAAAGAAGGATAAGGACATAAGAAAGGAACAACAATTTACTGATTGATATTCTTATTTGAAATAACCTTAGGAAGGAATCCAGGTTTGGTACGTAACACCACCTTATCAGAATGAAAAATAAGATAAGGAGAAACACACTGTAGCGCTGAAAGCTCAGAAACTCTTCGAGCAGAAGAAATAGCAACCAAAAACAGAACTTTCCAAGATAAAAATATCTATGGAATGCATGGGTTCAAACGGAACCCCTTGAAGAACTCAAAGAACTAAATTTAAACTCCAGGGAGGAGTAATGAGTTTAAATACAGGCTTAAATTCTAGATAGAGCCTGACAAAAAGACCAAACGTTTGTGAAACAGAATAGACAAAGCTGAAATGTGTCCCTTAAAGGACCTTGCAAATAACTCTTTTCTCCAATCCTTCTTGGAGAAAAAACAGAATCCTAGGAATCCTAACTTTACTCCATGAGTAACCCTTGGATTCACACCAATAAAGATATTTACGCCATATCTTATGAAAGATTGTGCTACAGACAGGCTTTCTAGCCTGTATCAAAGTATTGATGACCAAATCAGAGAATCCTCGCTTTGATAAAATCAAACGTTCAATCTCCATGCAGTCAGCTACAGAGAAATTAGATTTGGATGTCTGGAAAAAACCTTGAATGAGAAGGTCATGCCTCAATGGAAGTTTCCACGGTAGCAGAGAGGACATGTCCTACTAGATCCGCATACCAAGTCCTGCGTGGCCACGCAGGCGCTATTAGGATCACTGAAGCTCTCTCCTGTTTGATTCGAGCAATCACGCATGGGAAGAGAGGAAACGGTGGAAACACAAAAACTAGGCTGAACAACCAAGGCACTGCCAAGGCCTCTATCAATTCAGCCTGAGGATTCCTTGACCGGGATCCGTATCTTGGAAACTTCTTGATTGAAGAAACTAAAACTAACACCTCACTTTACCATGTCTTCCTAGTATAACACAGGCAAAGAGAATGACTGAGGGTGGAGGGGAAGGGGAGGGGCTATATATACAGCTCTGCTGTGGTGCTCTTTGCCACTTCCTGTTAGCAGGAGGTTAATATCCCACGAGTAAGGATGAAATCCGTGGACTCGTCATATCTTTGTAAGAGAAAAGGGATTATCTATCTTTTTAAACAATAACAATTCTGGAAAAGACTGTCCCTTTAATAGATATGGTTGAAAGTGAGATAGGTATCCACATTTCTGTAGATTATTGGTACCATTTATAATATGATTACCTCATAATTAATGGTTTGAGGTGAATGGATATTAAGTTACACTTAAAGGGATGTTAAACAGTCTGTTTCATTGTTGTAATAAAAAAGCAATAAGCAGTGGCTTATACTTAATAGAAATCATTGTAATACAGGCAGACCACATTTAATTGTGCTTGCTTGATTGCACTTCATAGATATTGCAGTTTTTGTGTTTGTTTATATATATATATATATATATATATATATATATATATATATATATATATATATATATATATATATATACACACACTAACACACAACCAGCAAAAAGTTTACGACTCACTGAAGGCTCAGAACCCCAAATATCTCTGAGGTATGCCTGTATATATTATTCATAATTTTAAATTGATTTTACCTTTTATTTCTTTTTAAAAAAAACTTTATTTGCACTGTATCCATTACTTCCTGTCACAGCACTACAAGGAGACTGGTTTCTCTGACAGGAAGGCTTATCTTGATGTCATAAAACTTCTAGAGTAACATGAGCTGGTTTACAATTAAGTGAATACTAGATACTCGTGCTCAGAAGAGGTAATATGTAACCTAAGTTGCCAACACATCAGCTCTCTTATCACCCAGAGGGCAGTTGCTACACTGACTTTTGTAAATGCTAATTTGGAACAAAACAAGTTGTTTCTGGTTTGTTTTTTTTACACAAGTTTCTGTATTTGTTTAATCCCTTTAAGCAACAGTATTTTATATCTATATCAGGGATGTCCAACTGGCGGCCCAAGGACCATATGTGGCCCCTAGGGAAAAAGCATAGCTATAGGTTTTGTGGCCCCAGAAGTAAGGGGAAATAAAAATGTATGCTCTTTGGTTGTCATAACTCAAAAGAGACCTCTCAAGGGGAGAACATAAGACAGAGGGTGCCCGCAACCTTACCTAAATATGACCCTGTACCACTAGACATTTTTAGGAACTATATTGTGTGCGTTAAATAGCCATAAATATATATGCAGTCCTTAAGGCTTCTAACATATTGATCTGTGGCCCTTATGTGATAGGATGCCGGCTATCACTGATCCATATTTCTCTCTAACTGTTACAATATTGATTCTCGGGGAATTGATACAATCTCAGTGGTGCCTCAATGAAATAACTAATGCAGAATAAAATAATGAAAGATATTATACAAGCTAACCAATGCAACGTTTTAATCACCCATTTTTTTTTTTTTATTGAAATAAAGTTTGATTCACGCCCTGTGAAACATAATTACGTAAGGAACAGAGTGCTTACAGATGTATACTTTTCAGAGTCTATACTGAATTAGAAAATACATTAGACAATTAGGACCTGTTTTGTAGTTGTCTTATACATCAGTGTTGCATAACCATCACTGTTATATTAATTTACTTTTTACCTCTGTGATTACCTGTATCTAAGCCTCTGCTTAGATGCATTGAGACTGCCCCTTATCTCAGTACTTTTTACAAACTTGCATTTTAGCCAATTAGTGCTGGTTACTGCATAACTCCAAGGGAGTGAGCACAATGTTATTGTTATGGCACACCAGAACTAGCACTGTCTGGCTGTTAATATCCTATAATAATCACTGAGATAAAAAGTGGCCTGCAGGGGCTTTAGAACAGACAGAGGTTTAGAGGTTATAAAGTATAATAATATAACAACGTTTGTTATTCAAAGCTGGGGAATGGGTAGTAAAAGGTGTTATCTATCTTTTTTTTAAAACAATAATAAAATAATCAAGTAGACTGTACCTTTAAGTATTGAAACATTCAGTTTATGTGGGGCTACAATGGGCAAAATCAGCTATTTCAAATGACAAAATCAAGGTAAAGGAGCTTTTTGTAAACAATTTCATATTCTCCAGCAGGTAAAAGGTAGGGATGGGTGAATGTTTTGCAAGATTCGAAAAATGAATCAAAATGTTAAATTTTGAATGTTTGTATAACCTAACATTTGTTTAATGTAATAGTATTTCTTATGCTACCTTTAAATGTAATAGTCGATTCAAAATGTTCTAATAATTCCATTCAAATTATGCAATATTCTAATTCGAAAATTTGAATCAATATATTTGTAATAGTATTTCTAATACTCTGTTTAAATTTAATATTTAAAGGGACAGTCAACACCAGAATTTTTGTTGTTTTAAAAGATAGATAATCCCTTTTTTTACCCATTCCCCAGTTTTGCATAACCAACACAGTTATAATAATACACTTTTTACCTCTGTGATTAACTTGTATCTAAACCTCTTCTGACAGCCCCCTGATCACATGACATTTTATTTAATATCTTTTGACTTTCATTTTAGCCAATTAGTGCAGTGTCTGCCACAATCCACGGGCGTGCTCACAATGTTATCTATAGGGATTACCTGGACTAGCTCTCCCCTGCTGTGAAAAGCAAATACAAAAGCATGTGATTAGAGGTGGCCTTCAAGGGCTTAGAAATTATCATATGAGCCTTCCTAGGTCTAGCTTTCAACTAAGAATAACAAAAGAACAAAGCAAAATTGGTGATAAAAGTAAACTGGAAAGTTGTTTAAAATTGCATGCCCTATTTGAAACATGATAGTTTTTTTTGGACTTGACTGTCCCTTTAAATTATGCATCATTCAAAAGAGATACATTCAAATCAACATATTTGTATCTATTATATATCATTTTACTAAATTTCCTACCACATGACCTAGTGAACTTCTGAATAGTATTTGTTAAATCAAATGCAACATTCATCATTTTGAATGTGGATATTCAATCTAATTATGAACATTTGAAAACAAAAGCAACATTAAAAAAACAGAAATAACATTTGATTACCCAATATTTATGGATTTTCCTTTTTGGCAACATTTGATTGTTTAAAACTATTGTCCACAGGCCTATAGGTTCTACCAAACTAATTGCACTTTCAGCAAATTCGCCCATCCCTAGTAAAACGTATCAATGGCACATAGCTTCCTCAGCTACAAAGAAAAGGTTTAACAACTTTCCAAGTTATTTCTATTATGAAATCTGCTTCATTCTATTGGTATCCTTTGTTAAGAAACATTAGAGCTCATCCAAAAAATGTTTAATAGCAGCAAACAAGTTTACATTATAACATATGGTTGAATAATTTTTATTTCTATGCTTCCTTTAAAGAACTAAAAAAAATAAAAATTTAAAACGCACTGTTCTGAATATAACAAATTTTATTTTATCCTATCAAAGCGTATTCCTTGTTTTTTGTTTTGTAGTTATGAAGTGCAGATCAGTGGTTAAAGACATTTTTCCACTGAAATATAAGATCAGGTCAAAAATGCATTTTAGAATTGACAATATGATATCAGGAAAGTAAGATCAGCTATTTTACTGTTTATGAATTATTTATTGCTGTGTTCAGAGTAAAGATAGCGTAGATGAAACTTTTCACCACATAAAATATTAATCAGCTTTAATGTGCAAAATAATTACCTCCAACCTTTCTTCTTAATGATATTTCCCAACACAACCTCAGCCCTATTAAAAAAAAAAAAAAATGTTTACAGAGATAGTGAATCCTTCAGCGTTCTGGCATGTCTTTAAACAAAGCAAAGCGTTTTTTTGATTTTTCAGATCTTAATATTAAAATAGAATGCCGTGAAAACCACTAACATTTTTTTTTAAACTTAGCAGAACATGCACCCAATCAGCACCTAAAATGCAGAAATATTTTGAGATATATACAGTATATATATATATGTTTTTTAATGCAAATGACAATAAATAAGTCGTTTAAACCTAATACAAAATACATTATCTCTTTTTTTTTTGTGCTGTTCTGTGCTTTGTGCAAAAAAAATATAAAGGAATACAACTTAAAACCATAAGATTATATTATTTGCTTATTTGATTATATGCAGTGCTATTTAAATTGGTCCATAAGCATTTTTTTTAAATGAACTCAGTAAAAAAATAAAATACAAATTTTTGAATATTATGACTAATTGTGTGATTCCTGTTATGCTGTGCATGTTCAGCCATCCCCACTGGGGGAGACTGTGCATGAAGCTTTTGCCTAAATACAAAAGGTTGGCCCAGCACTTACTGCAAACACTAGGTGCATGAAGCTTTTGCCCCCAGCGCATGCGCACACTGCTGGTGATGTCATGTGACCATTGCAACATGGAGAATGAACAGGATAAGACAGAGAGAAGTAAGAGAAACACAAATGAGAAACAAGAGAGAACGCAACAGATACAAGAAAGAAAACATAGAAAGAAAAACAGAAAAAAGAGAGAGACAGAGAAATGAGAGAGCATTTTCTAACGACAAAATAATATTAAACACAAGTTACTCCCCACAATCAGATTTTTTTTTTTACGGTCATGTGATCAAGAAGAGCTAGACTTGTATGGAAATAAATGACTTTGCTAGTTGACAGCCCAAACTTACTTTCCAGCTGCATAGACTTCCGCTGTGTCAAAAAGGTTTATCCCGTTATCATATGCCAAGGTCATCAATTGCTCTGCCATCTGTGAATTGATATCAGTAATAATTATTTATTTAAATAAAAAAAAAGTTAATGTAATTTATAGATTATCAAAACAGCGCATCAAAGAAACATGAAACCCCAATTTTTTCTTTCATGATTCAGATAAAGCATACAATGATCTATTATCAAATTCACTTTGTTCTCTTGCTATCCTTGGTTAAAGGAACAGCAATGTACTACTAGGGGCTAGTAGAACACATCAAGTGAGCCATTGACAAGTGGCATGTGTGTGCATTGCTGCTCCTGAGCTTATCTAGGTATGTATTTCAACAAAGGATACCAAAACAACAAAGCATGGAAGTAAATCAGAAAGTTGCTTTAAACTGCATGTTCTATCTGAATCATTTTTGGGTTTGATGTCCCTTTAAACAACAGAATATCATAGATACAAAAAAAGATAAAAACACATTTTTAAGCCGCATCACTTTAGACGCACGGTACATTTACTAGATTTGTTGCTGCTACTTTGAGTTTATAAATCTCTGGAACTCAGAAAAATAGCTGTGATCTGAGAAGTGAATATTTTGCAACTGAATTTAATTGTATAAATGTTCAACAAATATGAGGTACAAGGCTGCCATTCAATACGACTAAAAATTGGCACCTTGTGTCCAGTAACTTGTGCCAAAACTGTCCCTATTAACGGGATATGACACCTTTAAAGGAATAGTCTAGTCAAAATAAAACTTCCATGATTCGGATAGAGCAGGCAATTTTAAGCAACTTTCCAATTTACTTTTATGATCAATTTGTCTTCATTCTCGTGCTATCTTTATTTGAAAGTAAGCTTACGAGCCAGCCCATTTTTGGTTCAGCACCTTGGTAGCACTTGCTGATTGATGGCTACATTTAGGCACCAATCAGAAAATGCTACCCAGGTTCTGAACCCAAAATGGGCCAGCTCCTATGCTTACATTTCTGCTTTTTCAAATGAAGATAACAAGAGAACAAAAAAAAATTATAACAGGAGTAAATTAGAAAGTTGCTTAAAATTGTATGCTCTATCTGAATCATGAAAGTTTAATTTTGAATAAACTATCCCTTTAAATATTTTCCTTTTCTGATTCAGAGCATACAATTTTCAAAAAGTTTCCAATTTACTTCTATTATATAATATCCCATGATATCCTTTGTTGAAGAGATACTTAGGGAGAAGTCAGGAGCGCTACAGGAAACAGTGCTGCCATCTAGTGTTCTTGCTAATGGATAACATTCTTACAAAACCGCTGCTTTATAGTGCTCCAGACAACAAAAGATATTAAGAGAAGGAAAAATGTTTTATAATAGAAGTAATTAGAACGTTGTTTACATTTGCATGTTCTATCTATGTTACTGGTTTTCAAACCTGTCCTTAAAGTCCAGGTTTTCGGGATTACCTTGGGTGAGAGCAGGTAATATAACCATGTTTACTGTAATCATTTGATCGTTTCACCTTTGCTCTAGTTCAGGTATCCTCAAAATCTGGCCTGTTAGGGAGGTGTGAAGACCGTTTTAAAAACTAATGTATCTAAATCAGGAAGGAATTATTTTGGGTTTTCATGTCCCTTTAAAGGGACACTGAACCCACATTTTTTTCTTTCATAATTCAGATAGAGCATGCAATTTTAAGCAACTTTCTAATTTACTCCTATTATCAATTTTTCTTCATTTTCTTGGTATCTTTATTTGAAAAGCAAGTATGTAAGTTTAGATGCCGGCTCATTTTTTATGGACAACCTGGGTTGTTCTTGCTGATTGGTGGATAAATTCACCCACCAATAAACAAGTGCTGTCCAGGGGTCTGAACCAAAAATGGGCTGGCTCCTTAGCTTAGATGCCTTCATTTTCAAATAAAGATAGCAAGAGAACGAAGAAAAAATGATAATAGGATTAAATATTAAGTTGCTTAAAATTACATGCTCTATCTGAATCACGAAAGAAAAAATGTGGGTTCAGTGTCCCTTTAAGCTATGGTAAAAAAAGAAAAGAAAAGGATTTTTGTGGGTACCTCACTGACAACAAAGAAATTGATCTATAAACAAAATGAGTTGCAAAATGACTAAAAGTAGCTCTAGTAAAGGGATGTGAGGGGGTCAAGGGATTTTATAATCTCCAAAATGACACCGGTTTACAACTTTATCTTTTATTATTTCAGATATTATCTGTAATTAATTATGTTTCTTTGTCTATGGATATTTTTCTCATTTACTACACTATGAGCAACAAAATATAGAACAATAAGCATCATTCTAGTTCAAAACAGCAAATGTAGCAATATAAATGAATAGGTCATACTGTTCTTCACAACCTGACATCTCATTATACCAATTTGTGTAAGCTGGCAGAGATACCATTAGAAAATATATCCTGGCATTTAATTTGCAGCGCTATCAAGTGAACAAAAATGCATTCAATTGGGCAATAATTCACAAAGCGTTTATTTCAAGTCTCTACTAGAGTTACAATTATTTCACATTTTCTTAGAGGAAATTGGCACCAAAAATGTTTTTCTTTTATGGTTCAGAGAGAGCCTGCAATTGTAAACAACTTTCTAATTGACTTCTGTTTTCAAATTTGCTACATTCTCTTGAAATCTTTTGTTGAAAAGCAGAGAGGTAAGGTTATGAGCTTGCACATGTCTGGGGTACTATATAGCAGCACCATTTCCTGCCATGTAGTGCTCCAGATGCCTACCTAGGTATCTCTTCAACAAAGAATACCATGGAAACAAAGCAAATTTGATAATTAAATTTGAACTTTTTTTAAATTGTATTCTCTGTCTGTGAATCACAAAAAACAATGTCTAGGTGTCATATCCCTTTAAATTAAAATCAGTTTAGTAGATATTTAGATAGATACTGGAATGGTTCCCAATTGAAAACGGAGTAAACATACTTAGAAAAGATTTTGGATGATTGGTTTTGATAAACTTGTTCATGTGTTTAGTAAACACTTTCATGTTTCAAATGAAATCCAATTTACCTTCCTTAAACAGATATTAAATCCTAGCATCAACATTTCAAAATAACATTCTAAAAAAAAAAGAATCAAAGCTAAAACTCTTAACATGGAAGCTTTAGAAAAAACAAACAAAAAAAAACTAGAAGCAGATACAAAATTATAATCCCCAGGGGTCCTGATTAAACTAGCAAACAAACAAATCAGAAAGTGATAAGCTCTTATTTCTCCTCCAAAATAACTTTAGATTCCGATTATTTTAGCTTATGATTAAGGAGGTTCAAAAACTAACAAGCAGAGCTCCGTTTTTTATTGAATGTTTAATATCAAAACACTTAAAGGGAAAATGTACTGTACAAGTGGTTTCCCCTTTTGTTTCTAATCACTTTTTATACCAGCTATGGGGAATTAAATGAGAAACTGCTCCTTTAGGTTTATTTTTGTAATTAAAGACTTCACTAGGCTAACCTGCTACTCATCTGTCCCTAACTGACTTTAACAACAAAGAACTGCAAAAAAATAATACTTGGTTGATATGTTCTTCAAAAGCAAGACGACAAAAGTGTCTTGTAATTACAAGGTGTTTACTGTCCCTTTAACTTTAAAGGGACATGAAAAAAAAATATTTCATGATTCCGACAGAGCACACAATTTTAAATAATTTTCCAATTTACATCTATTATCTAATTTACTTTTTTCTTTTGGTATCCTTTGTTGAAAAGCATACCTAGGTAGGCTCAGGAGCTGGGAGCTAGCTGCTAATTGGTGGCTGTACATATATACCTCTTGTTATTGGCTTACCAATGTGTTCAGTTACCTCCCAGTAGCGATTTGCTGCTTCTTCAATAAAGAATACCAAGAGAATGAGGCAAAATGGATAATAAAAAAAGATACGCGTCCTTCAAGTTTATCGTCGTCATGAACGGACCCTCTTGGACCAAAGGACAGAACCTTGAGGAATGGGTTGAGACACTTTAGGTCTAAAATGGGATGGAAAGTTCCCTCCTTTTTGGGAAACACAAAAAGATTTGAATAGAATACTTGACCCTGGACTTTTACGGGAACTGGAAAAATCAATACCAGGGAAGATAGGTCCTTTACGCAGTTTAAGAAGGACTCTCTCTTTACTTGGTTTGAAGATAATCTTGATAGGATAAATATGCCCCTGGGAGGACAAGTCTTGACTCCTATTCTTTAACCCTGGGATACTATATCCACAGCCCAAGGGTCTGGAACATTGCGTATACAAGTCTGTCAGAAAAAGGAAAGCCTGCCCCCCACCTGATCCAAGACAGGATCAGGGGCTGTCCCCTCATGCTGATTTAGAATCAGTGGAAGGCTTCTTGGCTTGCTTCCCCTTATTCCAAGGCTGACTGGACCTCCAAGAAGACTTGGATTGCTCAGGCTTGGAAGAGGAGGAGGAAGACTTCTGTCCCTTAAAGCTGAGAAAGGAACGAAAATTAGAATTCTGGTGACCCTTAAGACTATGATTTTTATCTTGAGGTAGAAAAATTCCCTTTCCACCTGTAATTTCAGAAATGATTTCAGTCAGACCAGGACCAAATAAGGTTTTGCCCTTTTAAGGCAAAGACAGAAGTTTGGACTTGGATGTCACATCTGCAGACTAAGGCTTTAACCACAGAGCTCTTGTGAGCTAGAACAGTGAAGCCAGAAATCATATCTCCCAGTCTAAGTATTTGCATGTTGGTATAAATAAAAGTATTGGCCAGCTTGAGAGCCCTGATCCTGTCCTGGATCTCCTCTATAGTAGTCTCCTCTGAAATTAGATCAGATAAGTCATCACAACAATAAGATGCTGCTCCCGCAACTGTAGCAATACTAGCAACAGGTTGCCACTGTAATCCCTAATGAATGTACATCTTTTTTTTAAAAAAGTCTTAAGCTTCTTATCCATGGGATCCTTGAAAGAACAACTATCCTCAATAGGAATAGCAGTTCTCTTGGCAAGAGTAGAGATAGCTCCCTCTACCTTGGGCACCGTGCGCCACGAGTACCGTATAGAGTCAGCAACAGAAAACATTTTTTTTAAAAACAGGGGATGGAGAAAAAGGAATCCCTGGTTTATCCCATTCCTGAGCTATGATATCTGACATATGGTCTGGAACTGGAAACACTTCCACAGCTGAAGGTACATCATATACTCTGTTAAGTTTACTAGACTTTTTTAGATTCTCAGCGACAGACGAGTTGCAATCTTCCAAAGTAGCAAGAACTTATTTCAAAAGTAACCAGAGGTATTCTAACTTAAATCTAAAATTAACCTCCTCTGAATCTGCAGAATTGGTCACTACAGTCTCAGAATCTGATATCTCACCCTCAGAAGCCATTGAGGTATCATTTTCATCAGATAACTGAGAAAGACTGACTAACGCAGCCTTAGCGGAGTCAGAACCCTTGTTAACATTTGGATTTCCTCTTTCACTTATCAGCAACAGGAAAGGCTGATAAAACTGCTGAAACAGCGGACGTTATCTGTGCAGCAAAATCTCCTGATAAATAAACACCCCCAGGAGGATGTTGAGAGGAACCGCAGGGCACTGCATGTGAAACAGTATGGGACGTATGAGGAGAAAGATGAGGCATGGTATGGACAACATTATCCTGAGAGACAGACTCAGAAGGAGAAATCTTGTCTTTAAACTATAAAGTTTTATCTAAACATGTGGAACAAAATTGCACAGGAGGCACTATCTGAGCCTCCAAACAAAGTAAACATTTTTCAAAGTTAACTGCTAAATTGTGTTCTGAGTTATAATTCCCCAGAAATCGAAAAATGATAAATATGCAGAAAGAGTAAATCACATTAATATACTCCCACAGAACTATTGGAATCTGATTATAGAAGCCACCTCTATATCCTCAGTCTGACTGAGGCAACTCACCACACTGGGACCAGGAGAACCCACTAGGAACCGGACACAGATCAAAAGGAAGGGCTTAGAGACAAGTCTATCCGTCTGTCACCCTAGCTCACAAGCAGCACACAACTCCGCTCTTAAAGCCACTATAAACATGAAGGCAGAAGAGCGGAGAGTCACGTGAAAATAAAGAAAGTAACTGCGCCACAAGATTCAAAGCGCAAGTTCTTAAAAGCTCAAATTTAAAATCCACAAGTCCCCTGAACATATCTTGACCTATTAGGTTTAATGTACAGGAATTGTGTCCCATTTAATGATCCACTGAGGATTAACCTCTAGAGTGCTGCCCTCAGAACCTAGAAGGCAAGAGCACTTACCTGTGGATCCGGCTGCAGGGCAGGAACAGTTTCTTAGGTATGACTGATTTACCAACATCTGTCAGGGACCTGTAGAAAAAGAAAAAGCAGAGTAACCAACCCTGTTTTTCTATAAAGGGGTAGCATAAATGTTAGAAATAAAGCAAGGACCACCTCACCGCCTTCTAACTGCTAAAAGCCACCATTACTCTTACTAAAGAGATTGACATGGACACAGCATAGCCCCAATCCTTGCTTGTAGGGAAAAGTACCAATTAAAGGATTAAAATCTTCAAACACCTTCATCACCATCCTTCTGTGATCAAGGCAAAGAGAATGACTGGGGGTTATGGGTAAGGGAAGTGACACTAAACAGCTCTGCTGGGGTGCTCTTTGCCTCCTCCTGCTGGCCAGGAGGTGAATATCCCACTAGTTATTGGAATGAATTGTGGACTCTCCATGCCATAGGAAAGACAATATGTTTTGGTAATGTAACATTTAATACAATCATTCTTACTTTATCCTCATTTAACTTTGGTGTAGTACACCTAGCTTGGCAGACACTTTTTCCCCGTCTTAAAATTTTCAAAAAGCTACAGCCAATCAGAAGTTTTAACTCTATGAGGTCTCAAAGCACATGTTCAAGCTGCTTTCTATCAGATTCTGCAGTGTCAAGTCTCACAGAAAAAATCTACTGCCAAGCTGGGAGTGATATGCGTAAGGTAAGTGAGGGTAAGGTGGTTTGGTTTTATTAAAAATTACATTAGCAAAACTTATTTTTCTTGCAGGAAATTAAAGTAAAGCATGAGAGGGGGAGTCAACATTTTTTGGGCAGGGCCAAATTAAGTTGGGCTGGATCAAGACTGGATAGTAGGCGGGATAATGGGTGTATTAAGATATAGATAATTAAGAGACTGTTTAGTCTATTAACCTGCTCAACACCCAATAGAAGACTACTGCTGATCTATTGTTCTTTAGAAATATAGTGAGGGGGTGCTTCATGTTGTTCACATAGCAGATATTTAAGTAGAAAAGAACAAGAGAGGCACTTCCATAGAACTCACTTATTAATTAATGTAATACTCAGAAGGAGGTTATAACCCAGTACTATTAAATCATATTACTTGGTTCTAAAGGCCTTTGAAAAAGTCTAATAGCGAAATGCACATCAGGCGTTTTGCATGAATCCTTGCAGCATGTTTATTGGAACCAAGTAATATGATTTAATAGAATTGGGTTATAACCTTCTTCTGGGATAATGTGTGTGCCAGAGTGGTTTGTGGGTGTGTCTTGGCAGTCAATGGGTGGGGCTATCTACAATTCTGCAAATAGGAACATATGGCTGTCTCAATGGGACAGAGCTTAGAATTAGGTACTGTCCCTCTCAAATTACGAAATTTGGAAGGTCTGGTTGATGTCACACACCTATTTGGATGCAATAAAATTCCTTCCTGGGAGTACTTTCCACCAACCACCTGTTGTGGGATGTACTTGTCTGGCAAGACAGATGCATCATTTGCAACATAACATAAGAATTACCATTACATTATCCAGAAGCACAAATGAAGCTGCTTATATGAAAGATTGCAGAAGGAATCACCTCCAGGACTGACACCATTAGGCCCAAGACTACGAGGTCTCTTAAAGGGGCTGCAAACTTTAAATACATTCTGCATTGTATTATAGCAATTGCATTACTCTTGTGCTATACAATACTATTATCTTTTTCAAAAAGATTGTTAAAGTGACTTTTGTGTTAATTTATTTAAGCACTTATACTGAAAATATTATAAATTATAGATATCCACTAATTACTTGTTGCTATTGTCAGACTATGAAAACCACCATAACCACCTATATGGAGACAAGCAGAATACCTATTGCCGTGTAAAAAAATTCTATATAACATTTTGTGCCAATTGGGGTGAGGGTAATTAATCACCTAAAGGGACATTGTACTGAAAGACCATCACGTGTAGATGTTGGATTGTATTATTCAGAAAATATTAAAGGGACAGGAAACCCCAATTTTTTTTTCTAATGATTTGGATAGAAAATAAAATTTTGAACAGCTTCTATTTTCAAATTTGCTTCATTATCTTGTTATCATTTGCTGAAGGAACAGGATTAGCACATCTAGTAAGCCAATCACAAGAGACAAATGTGTGCAGGCACCAATCAGCAGTTAGCTCCCACTAATGTAAGATATGTGCATATTCTTTTTCAATAAGGGATACCAAGAGAACAAAGCACATTTGAAAATAGTTGTGAATTTAAAAGTGTCTTAAAATGACATGCTCTATCTGAATCATGCAAGTTTAATTTTGACTTTCCTATCCCTTTAAGTAAATTAAAACTGACATTAATACAACTATATAATTCTATTACTTCCTAGTAATGTTAATTTGTGAATAGGTACTTCCTACTAATGCTCACTTGCTCATTGACTAATAGGTAAAAGGATCATATTTACATGTCAGTTAAAGAGTGTAGAATAAAGTATCTCCTAGCCAATGAGTCATAGCAAGAAATAGCTATTTGCCAGTGAGTATTAAAGGGACATAAACGTCAAAATTAAACTTTCATGAGTCAGAGAGTGCATGCAATTATAAGACAATTTTCAGTTTATTTTTATTGTGAAGATTTCTTTGTTCACTTGATAGGTTTTTAAAAGTCATATCTAGATAGGCTCAGGAGCATCAATAAACTACTACGAACTAGCTGGCGATTGGTGGCTACGCACATATGACTCTTTTCATTGGCTCAACAGTTGTGTCCAGCTAGGACCCAGTAGAGAAAAAATAAACATAACTATATGTAAACAACAGTGAAATAAAAAATGCTTCTTTGTAATTGTATATTTGTATTTTATGTCCCTTTAATAGGAAGTAGCTATCAGCCAAGAGTAGTATTATTTGGAAGTACACAGCTGACATTGGTGGAGTGATTGAATAATGTAACTTTATTTTTTGTCAACAAACCCTTGCTCTTTAGTACTCAGTATTATGCTGGAGCTTTATTTTATCAAAAGGTTTTCCAACATAATATTTAGCCTTCTGACACTTTCCTTATGGCCTATTGGTTTATACTTTGTTAGAACCATATTTTTCTTATTGTTTGCAATAATAAAAAATATATAATTTTGCAGCATTACCTACTACTTTCATTTAATCTTTATTACTGTGTCTTTGACATAATTACATTTTAATGAACCCACTATACTGTGATGTTTAAAGTTTTTGTAAAATTTTAAAGGGACAGTCTTGTTAAAATTAAACGTTCATGATTCAGATAGGGCAAGCAATTTTAAACAACTTTCCAATTTACTTTTATCATCAAATTTGCTTTGTTCTCTTAGAAATTACCATATGAGCCTACCTAGACCTTCTTTGTTGAAAGCTAAACCTAGGTAAGCTCATATGCTAATTTCTAAGCCATGTCTGTCTTGTCTCAGTGCATTTTGACAGTTTTTCACAGCTAGACAGTGCTAGTTCATGTGTGCCATAGAGATATCATTGTGCTCACTCCCGCTGAGTTATTTATGAGTGAGCACTAATTGGCTTAAATACAAGTCTGTCAAAAATACTGAAATAAGGGGGCAGTCTGCAGAGACTTAGATACAAGGTAATCACAGAAGTAAAACCTATATAAATTAAACAGTGTTGGTTATGCAAAGCTGGGGAATGGGTAATTAAGGGATCTATCTTATTTAAAAAATTACAATTTTGGAGTAGACTGTCCCTTTAACTAATTACCTGAAACCCCTTATAAAGAAATTAACAAAAAACAAACATACATATAATAATTAATATTAGTATCTAACATGTATTAATGATGACAAAATTTAGCAGCTTAAGAAAATGTACACAATTACAAGAGAAAGAGCACTCGTTCAGTTATTAACGTTAGTCAGACAGAGCATGCATTTAGGTTCTTTATAAATAAAGTGCTGAAAACCACAGAAGCCTTACCTCATCAGTGATCTGACCTCCGAATGTCACCCATGTTCCTTTAAACACACAGACGTTGGAATTTAAAAAATACTGCATGCTTCAGTTGAAACCTTAGCACGCTTTAGTTAACAAGGTCAAAAACTGATTACTTGACTTACAAACAGCCGTATTAATCTCTTGCCTAAAGGGACAGTAAACGATAACATTATCTGTAACATATACTGTAGATATATTTTGTTAAAAGGATATAAAAAAACCCAAAATTATTTTGTGATTCAGACAGAGCATACAATTTTTAAAAAATGTTTCCAATTTAATTCTATTATCAAATTTGCTTTGTTCCTATGATATCCTTTGTTAAATAAATAGCAATGCACACGGGCGAGCCAATCACAGGACGCATCTATGTGCAGCCACCAATCAGAAGCTACTGAGCCTATCTAGATATGCTTTTCAGAAAAGAATATCAAGATAATGAAGCAAATTAGATAATAGAAGTCAATTAGAAAGTTGTATTCTCTATCTGAATCATGTTCTTTCAATTATGACACTTGGAGTGGTGTTAAGGCTAATAATTATCTTTTGGTCTCTGCTAGCCTTGCTTTAATTTTGTATACACTGCAATGAATGTTAAAGTGAAGGTAAAGTTTAGACTTACTGAAGACATCAATGCATTTCTAAATATTACCATAATGTAATCGCTACATTTATTTCTACATTACAGCAATAGTTTTAAAACAATATACACTTTTAAATCGCTACCGTTTATGTGCTGACTCCTCCCAGCCCCTATTTCTGTGTTCTCTGTTTTGTGACGCATAGAGCAGTCCCACCCGCTCTCTACGTCTCTCAAAAGCGCGTTCCCTATGCTGCCTTACACTGCGCATGCGCTAATTGCCAATTCAGCTTTCATGTGCGCATGCGTTAATCTGCAAAGCCGCTTAGGATTCCTATCTGTAAGGGATTACCATCTGCAAGTAAGAGGCAACGGGAGCGCGCGCGGTTTATAATCAGAAGAAAATTTTAATAGCGCATGCGCAGATTATTAAAGGGGTGGATGACGTGGCGTGACGGTTGCCTAACAGACAAAATTTCAATTGGATTAGATAAAAACGTGATTGAAAGTTAAAAAAAAAAAAAAAATACGGGTTGTATTTGTGGATGTCTTGAAATCGGTTTATAAAGGTGATAACTATTTCTACAAAAATATATAACAAATGATGAATGAAACATATTGATTTTACACAAAGGATGCTATACTTGAGATTAAGCGAACTTTACCATCACTTTAAGACTCAAAATTTTCTTTTTGGAATACTGTTACTGAATCCTGATAATGTATCATTTTATCTTTGCATTTTTTGTATTTTCTATGTGGGCGGTACAGCCAATTAGATTTCATATTTCTATAGTGCACTCTGCTTTCTTTCTATGGCCCGTAGGCTGACCATATTGCCGCTTTAAGAAGGGGCATATATGAAAAATACATATGTCAGGGTTCTTATACAAAACATGTCTTTAAACAGCCCAGAAAACAACCCTGACATATGTATTTTTCATATGTGTCCCTTTTTAAAGCGGCAATATGGTCACCCTATCTATGGGGCACTTTGTGCAGCTGACTGGGTATACCACCCACCAGGAGAAAACAGGAACAAAAATGCAACATGGTTGTGGCAAGACTACTAAGGTAAACTGGCAGTCGGGCACCACGGGGGCGAAATACTATATTTACAATCTGTCTTTAATAAATATCTACTGCAATCTTGGTAGTACGTTACAGAAAATGATATACTGTATGTTACTGTTCCAAATCACATTTGGTTAGAAAATAAAATAATCCATAAAAACGGTTTACGTAATAATCTGAACATATCACATTGTTAGGGTTGTCACAAATCTATAACATTTCCTTTCAAACAGACTAATATTAATAATCAGATTCTAAAATATTCATAAAGCAATTACGTTTCATAATTCAATTGGCTGGCAAAAGAAGGGAAGTATAGGAATTCAAAAGGCGTCTCTTTCTTACTATTTCTACTTTGACAACTGTATTATTCATTTTAAAAATTTTAATAAACAGTTTGCGCAACATTTATTGCAAAACATAAAATACATTATATTGGCCTCAAATACAAGTGACTGTAAAAATCATGCATTGAATACAGTAAATTATTCATCTATTTTATCATAATATATATATATATATATATATATATAGATAGACACACACACTTATACATATATATATATATATATATATATATATATATATATATATATATATATATATATATATATATATATACACATACAATTTTTGTTTTAATAAAAGGTAAATTCCCATGGCCACCCACAAACAATGAATAATGGAGGCTTTAAGTGATGGTAATAGCCAGATAGCAAAGATAGCGTTCGGCCGGTGGGCTGCCTTAGCAGCTCAGCGCGACAATCGCTTGGAACAAATAAAGGAGCTTTCAGCATAAAGTATTTTATTCTTCATCAATGAAAGTCCCCTTTATTTGTTCCAATGGTAAATCCTAGTGTTTCAGAAATGCTAGGATTTACCATCACTTTAACTGCTGCAGTCAATAACGTTATACAAATACCAAATCTGTGTACTGAAAAACATACAGATCTTCCGAATGGATGGTCTTGAATATATACCTGAATTTGGTGCTTAAAGGAACAATAAACCCTAAAAAATAAAATCTATATATGGAGATATATTCCAAGCAAAGATTAGCCAGAGAATAATATGCAGATGTGTTTTTTCTTAAATATATATATTATCTGTACAAATATTAAAAAAATATGTGTAAAAACATAATTTATGCTTACCTGATAAATTTATTTCTCTTGTAGTGTATCCAGTCCACGGATCATCCATTACTTATGGGATATATTCTCCTTCCCAACAGGAAGCTGCAAGAGTCCACCCACAGCAAAGCTGCTATATAGCTCCTCCCCTAACTGCCATTACCAGTCATTCGACCGAAAACATGCAGAGAAAGGAAAACCATAGGGTGCAGTGGTGACTGTAGATTAATGGAAAAATTACCTGCCTTAAAGTGACAGGGCGGGCCGTGGACTGGATACACTACAAGAGAAATAAATTTATTAGGTAAGCATAAATTATGTTTTCTCTTGTTAAGTGTATCCAGTCCACGGATCATCCATTACTTATGGGATACCAATACCAAAGCTAAAGTACACGGATGATGGGAGGGACAAGGCAGGTACTTAAACGGAAGTTACCACTGCCTGTAAAAAACCCTTTCTCCCAAAAATAGCCTCCGAAGAAGCAAGGTATCAAATTTGTTAAATTTGAAAAAGTATGAAACGCAGACCAAGACTCCGTCTTGTAATCTGTTCAACAGAAGCCACATTTAAAAAAGGCCTAAGTGAAAACCACAGCTCTAGTAGAATGAGCTGTAATCCCTTCAGGAGGCTGCTGTCCAGCAGTCTCATAAGCTAAACGAATTATGCTTTTTAACCAAAAAGACAGAGAGGTTGCTGAAGTCCTTTGACCTCTCCTCTGTCCAGAATAGACACCAAACAAGGTGAATGTTTGATGAAAATCTGTAGTAGCTTGTAAGTAAAACTTTAAAACACGAACCACGTCCAAATTGTGTAATAGACGTTCCTTCTTTGAAGAAGGATTAGGATACAAGAATGGAACAACAATCTCTTGAGTGATATTCTTGTTAGATACCACCTTAGGTAAAAACCCAGGTTGGTACACAGGACTACCTTATCCGTACGGAGAACCAGATAAGGAGAATCACATTGCAACGCAGATAACTCGGAGACTCTATGAGCCGAGGAAATAGCTACCAAAAAGGAACTTTCCAAGATAGAAGTTTGATATCTATGGAATGAAAAGGTTCAAATGGAACTCCTTGAAGAACCTTAAGAACCAGCTTTAAGCTCCATGGCGGAGCAACATTTTTAACCACAGGCTTGGTTCTAACCAAAGCCTGACCAAATGCCTGAACGTCTAGAATACCTGCCAGACGCTTGTGCAAAAGAATAGACAGAGTAGAAATCTGTCCTTTTAAAGAACTAGCTGACAACCCTTTTCTCAAAATCATCTTGGAGAAAAGATAATATCCTGGGAATCCAGACTTTACTCCATGAGTAACCCTTGGATTCATAACAATAAGATATTTACACCATATCTTATGTTAAATTTTCCTAGAGACAGGCTTTTATGCCTGTATTAAGGTATCAATTACTGACTCGGAGAAGCCATGCTTTGATAACGTCAAGCGTTCTGTCTCCAGGCAGTCCATCTCAGATTAGTTATATTTAGATGGTTGAAAAGACCCTGAGGTAGAGGGTCCTGTCTCAGAAGCAGAGACCGTGGTGGAAAGGATGACATGTCCACCAGATCTGCATACCAGGTCCTGCGTGGCCACGCAGGCGCTGTCAAAAGCACCAAAGCACTCTCCTGCTTGATCTTGTGCAAACCCCTCCGGAGGGAATTCCCACTCCCCCGGATGAAAAGTCTGACGACTTAGAAAATCTGCCTCCCAGTTCTCAACACCTGGGATAGGGATAGCTTTTAGACAAGAGTGAGTCTCTGTCCAGTGAATTATTTTAAGACTTCTAACATTGCTAGGGAACTTCTGTTCCCCCTTGATGGTTGATGTAAGCCACAGTCGTGATATTGTCCGACTGAAATATGATGTACCTCAGAGTTGCTAACTGAGGCCAAGTCTGAAAAGCATGGAATATCGCTCCCAGTTCCAGAATATTCATTAGAAGGAGGGTCTCCTCCTGAGTCCACTATCCCTGAGCCTTCAGGGAGTTCCAGACTGTATCCCAACCTAAAAGGCTGGCATCTGTTGTAACAATTGTCCCATCTGACCTGCGGAAGGTCATACCCTTGGACAGATGGACCCGAGATAGTCACCAGAGAAGAGAATCTCTGGTTTCTTGGTCCGGATTTAACAGCAGAACAAATCTGTGTAATCCCCGTTCCTCTGGCTGAGCATGCATAGTTGCAGTGGTCTGAAATGTAGGCGTGCAAACGGTACTATGTCCCTTGCCGCTACCATTAAGCCGATTGCATTCATGTACTGAGCCACCAAAGGGCGCGGATGGAATGAAGAACACGGCAGAAATTTAGAAACTTTGACAACCTGGACTCCGTCAGGTAAATTTTCATTTCTACAGAATCTATCAGAGTCCCTAGGAGGGAAACCCTTGATATTGGGGATAGAGAACTCTTTCCTTGTTCACTTTCCACCCATGCGATCTCAGAAATGCCAGTACTACGTCCGTATGAGACTTGGCAACTTGGATGTTTGACGCCTGTATCAGGATGTCGTCTAAATAAGGGGCCACTTCTATGCCCCGCGGCCTAAGGACCGCCAAAGTGACCCCAGAACCTCCATAAAGATTCTAGGGGCTGTAGTTAACCCAAAGGAAAGAGCTACAAACTGGTAATGCCTGTCTAGAAAGGCAAACCTGAAAAACCGATGGTGATCTTTATGCATCGTAATGTGAGGATAAGCATCCTTCAAATCCATTGTAGTCCTCTATTGACTCTCCTGGATCATAGTTAAGATGGTACGAATAGTTTCCATATTAAATGATAGAATTCTAAAGAATTTGTTTAAGATCTTTTAGATCCAAAATAGGTCTGAAGGTTTCCTTTCCTTGGGAACCACAAACCGATTTGAGGAAAACTGTGTCCCTGTTCCTCTATTGGAACTGAATGGGTCACGTACACAATGCAAGAATGTCTCTTTCTTTATCTGGTTTGCAGATAAATGTGAAAGGCAAAAACTCCCCTTTTTTGGGGGGGGGGGGGTAGCTTTGAAATCCAGAAGATATCTCTGGGGTATAATTTCCAATGCCCAGGGATCCTGGGCATCTCTTGCCCACGCCTGGGCGAAGAATGAAGTCTGCCCCCTATAGGATCCGTTACCAGATAGGGGTCCGTTCCTCATGCTGTTTTAGAGGCAGCAGCAGGCTCCTTGACCTGCTTATCTTTGTTCCAGGTCCGGTTGTCTGCCTTAGAGGAAGTTGATGCCACACCTGCCTTGAATTTTCGAAAGGCACGAAAATTAGGCCTTTTTTGTCCCTTGATTTGGACCTGTCCTGAGGAAGGGCATGATCTTTTCCTCCAGTGATATAAGTAATAATCTCCTTCAAACTAGGCCTGAATAGGGTCTGCCCCTTGAAGGGAAGTTAAGTAGCTTATTTATTAAAGTCACGACAGCTGACCATGATATAAGCCATAGCGCTCTGCGCGCCAGTATAGTAAAAAACAGAATTCTTAGCCGTTAGTCTAGTCAAAGGAACAAAGGCATCAGAAAACAAAGGAATTGGCTAGCTTAAGTGCTCTAAGCTTGTCAAATATATTCATCCAATGGAGCCTGTAAAGCCTCATCAAGAGACTCAAACCAGAACGCCGCAGCAGCAGTGACAGGAGCAATGCGTGCAAGGGGCTGCAGGATAAAACCTTGTTGAATAAACATTTTTTATCCATTGGATCTAAAAAAGCACAACAGTCCTCGCCAGAGGTAGTGGTACGCTTAGCTAGAGTAGAAACTCTTCTCTCCACCTTAGGAACTGTCTGCCATAAGTCCCGTGTGGTGGCAACTATTAGAAAACATTCTTCTAAAAAATAGGAGGGGAAGAGAACGGCACACCTGGTCTATCCCATTCCTTATGAAAAATTTTAGTAAACCTCTTTAGGTATTGGAAAAACATAAGTACACACCGGCACTGCATATTATTTATCCAGTCTACACAATTTCTCTGGCACTGCGATTGTACACATTCATTCAGAGCAGCTAAAGCCTCCCTGAGCAACAAGTGGAGGTTCTCAAGCATAAATTTTAAATGTAGAAATATCAGAATCAGGTTAAATCATCTTCCCTGAGTCACAAATATCACCCACAGACTAAGCATATTGTGAGGTAGTATCAGACATGGTTCTTAAAGCGTCTGTATGCTCTGTATCTACCCCCAGAGCTGTTTTGCTTTCCTTTAATTTCAGGTAGTCTGACTAATACTGCTGCCAGTGTATTATACACAACCTTTGCCATGTCTTGTAAAATAAACGCTATGGGCGCCATTGATATACTTGGCGCCATTTGAGCGTGAGTCCCTGGAGCGGGAGTCAAAGGGTCTGACACGTGGGGAGAGTTAGTCGGCATAACTTCCCTCTCGACAGAATCCTCTGGTAAAATAAACGCTATGGGTGCCCTTGATGTACTTGGCGCCATTTGAGCGTGAGTCCCTAAAGCGGGAGTCAAAGGGTCTGACACGTGGGGAGAGTTAGTCGGCATAACTTCCCCCTCGACAGAATCCTCTGGTGATAATGTTTTTAAATACAAAAAATGATCTTTATTGTTTAACATGAAATCAGTACATCTGGTACACATTCTAAAATGGGGTTCCACCATGGCTTTAAACATAATAAACACAGAGCCTCCTCTATGTTAGACATGTTAGAACTAATAAAGAGACTAGTAAGCTTGGAAAACACTTTAAATCAAGTTAACAAGCAAATATAACAAACGTTACTGTGCCTTTAAGAGAAACAAATTTTGTCAAAATTTGAAAAACAGTGAAAAAAGGCAGTAAATCAAACGAAATTTTTACAGTACATGTAATAAGTTAACAGAGCATTGCACCCACTTGCAAATGGATGATTAACCCCTTAATGCAAAAAACAGATAAAAAAAAAAAACGACATTTTTTTAAACAGACACAACAAAACTGCCACAGCTGAGCTGTGGATTACCTTCCCTATTACTGTTTCTATGCAAAATTTAAGCCAGCCATGTGGAAAAATTAGGCCCCAATAAGTTTTATCACCAAACATATGTTAAAAAACGATTAAACATGCCAGCAAACGTTTTAAAACACATTCTTATAAGAGTATGTATGTCTATTAATAAGCCTGATCCAGTCGCTATCACTGCATTTAAGGCTTTACTTACATTACTTCGGTATCAGCAGTATTTTCTTAGTCAATTCCATTCCTTAGAAAAATATATTACTGCACATACCTTAGCATATATCTCTATCAATCAGCCTGGTACCAGTCGCTTTCACTGCATTTAAAGGCTGTACTTACATTACTTCGGTATCAGCAGTATTTTCTTAGTCAATTCCATTCCTTAGAAAAATATTTTACTGCACATACCTTATTTGCAGGAAAACCTGCACGCCATTCCCCCTCTGAAGTACCTTACTCCTCAGAATGTGTGAGAACAGCAACTGGATCTTAGTTACGTCTGCTAAGATCATAGAAAAAACGCAGGCAGATTCTTCTTCCAAATACTGCCTGAGATAAACAGCACACTCCGGTGCCATTTAAAAATAACAAACTTTTGATTGAAGAAATAAACTAAGTATAAAAAACCACAGACTCTCACGACCTCCTATCTATATTGAGACTTGCAAGAGAATGACTGGTAATGGCAGTTAGGGGAGGAGCTATATAGCAGCTTTGCTGTGGGTGGACTCTTGCAGCTTCCTGTTGGGAAGGAGAATATATCCCATAAGTAATGGATGATCCGTGGACTGGATACACTTAACAAGAGAAAGTTTAGTTTCATTTTAGTAATGTGTGCAGCCATGTTGAAACTAAGTTATCATTGGTTAAGAAATCTTATCTGATTTCTCTTGCTGAGGCCAATTAGGAAGTGTTTTAAATTAGCTGAAAAGTGACACTCTCATATGGTTTAGTGTTCCTTTAAAGCCTGGGACCATTTGCCACAAAAATAAGTCCAGGCAGTCCTGTTAATTTGTAGTTTTTATTTTTAGGGCACAGAACTGTGAATACAGTAACAGTGATCATTTTTCTTGGGTCTGGAATGTAGAATATTAACCTCTAAAGTGCCAAAGAATGCCACAAGACATCTGTGACTGCAAAGCAAGTTATTTAAAGCTGCTTTTTAAAACCATTCTGCTGAAAAACAAATAAGCATTTACAAATTAGAAATATTTATAATTATTTTAAAGGGATGTAGGGACAGGCTGAACTGATCTGACACACAGTCTCTATCACCCAAAACAACTTGTGTTAACTCCTCTAAAATAATTAGGTGTTCTGAGTTCAAATGGACCGCATTAGGGTACACATTCAAATGTCTTAAAAATGTTTATTTACCAAATGCAAACACCCACACATTTTAGTTATTTCCATAATGCATCATGTAGAAATGGATTCACACAAACTTACAAAGCACAGATTAAAAATGCATGAATATACTATTAAAAGGTTTGCAGACAAGATAAAGAGATAAAAGTACATACAAATTAAAAAGTTTAATGACTCAGATAGATCATGCCATTTAATTTCTGCTATTAAATGTACTTTGTTTTATTTGTATCCTTTGTTGAAAAGCATACCTAGGTAGGCTCAGGAGCCCTACTGAGAATTAGCTACTCATTGGTGGCTCCACACATACAGTATGCCTTTTGTCATTGGCTCGTCAGATATGTTTATCCCCTTTCTAGGGATTAAACACAGTTATATGCAAGCAACAGTGCAACAATAACATTCTCTACATTAGAGCATTGTCTTTTTACTTTTTTATGTCAATTTAAATGGACTGAAAACCCCAACATTTTATTTCATGATTTGGTGAGAGCCTACAACTTTAAACAACTTTCCAATTTACTTTAATTATCAAATGTGCTTCATTCTCTTGTTATCCTTTGCTGAAGGAAGAGCATTGGACTACTGACAGCTAGTGGAACACATCGAGCTAGCCAATCACAAGAGACGTGTGCAGGAACCAATTAGCAGCCAGCTCCCACTAGTGTAGGATATTCTTTTTAAATAAGGGATACCAAGAGAACGAAGCACATTTGAAAATAGAAGTAAATTTAAAAGTGTCTTAAAATTACATGTTCTATCTGAAACCTGCAAGTTTAATTTTCCTATCCCTTTAAACACTAATTTATAATTGAGAAGAGACCACAAAGGCAGATTTACCATAGTGCAATGTTACTTGCGCTAGTGGCCAAAGAAATGTAAAGAATGTCACACGTACACACCAGTGTTTTCCAATTTTAATACTCAGGCATAAGAGTGACCAGACATTGGGAAAAGTTATGATTAACTACAGCTGGTTTCATTTCAATTTAGCATTATAACCACAAGCCTCAAGCAGGTAAATCATTAAAGGGATACTAAACCCAGATTAGTTATTTAACGATTCAGATAGAGCATGCAATTTTAAGCAACTTTCTAATTCACTCCTATTATCAATTTGTCTTTGTTCTTTTGCTATCTTTATTTGAAAAGCAGTTATGCAAAGTTTAGGAGCCGGCCCATTTTTGGTTCAGCACCTGGGTAGCGCATGCTGATTGGCGGCTAAAAATTTGGGTTTAGTATCCCTTTAATGGGGCATGATAGTGAAAACTGAAATAAGCATTATTGTATTTCAATTTTAGATAGAAGGATTTTTGCACTGCTCTGGAATTAGCAAAAAGTTAGTTAGTAGAGCTATCGTCGTTTCAGGGCCATATTCAAACACAGCGACTGGTGTTTAGTGATGATACAAGTCCGCTCAAGCTCTCCATTTGTAATTGCCACTTCACTTATTTTTCTGTTTGTAGCAATGTTATGCATTGTTGCAAACACCACTGATGTCGTAGCGTGCAAAAGACATGTGCACACTCCTGAGCCTCCAATGAGAGACTACCTAGGTTTACTCTTCCACAAAAGGACACTAACAGAAAAAGTATATTTTATAACAGATGTAAATAGATGACATTTTAATTTGGACTTAAACAATGGGACAAAATAAAATCTCCCTGCAGCTTAAAGTAAATAAATACATAAATGAATAAATAAAATATCAGATTAAGTTTACTTTACTTACCTAGTCCGAGGCAGGAAACTCTTAAACCAGATTTGCCAAGATTTCTGGAAAACAGTTAAGATGAATATTAAAACAATGTAATTCAACATATTGCCAAAGTAAATAAAGTACACGATTGTTAAACCATTAAATATATATAAAAAACAATAACCATTAATTACTTTCAGCACAAAACAACTTAAAGGGACAGTAAACCTACCAAATAATGTTATAAAATTCTGCACATAGTGCAGAGTTATATAAGATTAGCTTAGCGCCAGCTTTCTAAAGCAAAGGACTGCAGAGGTATTTTACTACGAAAACTAATTTTACAGAACGCCGCTCCTGGCTCTACTGAGCGGGTCTATTTTTTCCTAAGCGCATTGCGGGTACGCTGTCTAGTCACAGCGCGCCCAATCGCGCCATTAAACTGAATGTAGCTAGCTCCTGCTCTGGTTGCGGGAGCGAGCTACATTCAGTTTAATGGCGCAATTGGGGGTGCGCTGTGACTAGACAGCGTGCACGCGATGCGCTTAGGAGAAGAAAAGAAAAAAACAGACCCACTCAGTAGAGCCAGGAGTGGCGTTCTGTAAAATTAATTTTCATTGTAAAATATCTCTGCAGTCCTTTGCTTTACAAAGCTGGCCCTAAGTGAATGTTATATAATTCTGCACTCTGTGCAGAATTATATAACATTATTTGGTAGGTTTACTGTCCCTTTAAAGGAAACTTCCAGATATGGTTGCTACTTCAGCCATGTCCAGGGGTGCAATGTATGTTCCCCTTCTGCGCATCCTGCAACATGCATAACTCATAACTGTCCAGGAAAACATGAACATATATATTTTTTTAAATAAAACTCCAGTATGTGAAGTCACAAATGAATGCTTACACAGTATGCACGTGCTTGAGTTACAATAACGTATACTTGTGCTATGCAGCGGCTCTTCAGAGATCCGTTCCACAAGGTTCATGGTTCAGATAGAGAATGCAATTTTAAACCAGAGAACGAAGCAAATTAGATAATAGAAGTAAATTGGAAAGTTGTTTAAAATTATATGTTCTATTAGAATCATAAAAGAAAAAAATGTGGGCTTCATGTCCCTAACAAAAAGGCAAATGAATCCTGATGTAAAAACCTAAATTAAAAAGTGGTGTGATAGCACAATATTGTAAACCTGCACTTAAAGGGACATGAAACCCGATTTTGTCTCTCTCATAATTCAGATAGAAAATACAATTTTAAACAACTTTCTAATTTACTTCTATTATCTAATTTGTTTCATTCTTTTGGTATCATTTGTTGAAGAAGTAGCAATGCACTAATGGTTTCTAACTGAACTCATGGGTAAGCCAATCACAATCAATATATATATTCAGCCACCAATCAACAGCTAGAAACTAGGTTCTCTGCTGCTCCTGAGCTTGCCTAGATAAACCTTTCAGCAAAGGATAACAAGAGAAGGAAGCAAATTAAATAATAGAAGTAAATTGGAAAGTTGATTAAAATTGTATTCTCTATTTGAATCGTGAAAGGAAAATTTTTGGTTTCATATCCCTTTAACAAATTTATATAAAATGTGGGAGACAACCAGAAAAACATAGGACTATGTTAAACATAATTTAATTTAAGAATCAATAGGTTTTTTTTTTATAATCCAAACGCTTGTGCAGTAATTAAAAAAAGTAAAAAAAATAGGAGCAAGGATTTAAATTCAATTTGCAGTGGCTGCTGGGGCTTGGGACTTGCCAAATACTATAACGAATATAAATATTATTTATTTTAAAGGGACATGATATTTAAAATGGTTTATCTTTTCTACCTAAAAGAGAATGTTTCAAAATGTTTCAAAACAGTTATTTTTATTTAAAAGAATAATGGATATCACTGTACTAAAAAAAAAAAAAAAAATTTGTCTTCTGTGTTGTTTCTATAAAACAGTAGAGTTCCAGGACTTATATTTCGTTTTTACTTAAACTATTTCAGCCAAAAATATTTTTTAAAATATGTTTAATACCACTCTTCCATATATAATTATATGATAAAACATTTGAGTAAGGCCACAGATTTATCGCTTGATTGTACAAGAAGGTGAGCTTAATTGTAAATAAAATTGAACATTTATTGGGAAAAAAAAGCTATAAAAACAACCGTGCTTTAAACATCTTCAGAAATCTTCCAGCATTAGTTTACACGTCTGACGTGTTTCAGCATTCTGCCATACTTAAACATAATCACTTAAGCAGCTTCACATTTTTAAAATCACAAAACCTTTTTCACTTAAAGGGACATTGTACACTAGATTTTTCTTTGCATACATGTTTTGTAGATGATCCATTTATATAGCCCATCTGGGGGTGTTTTTGTAAAAATGTATAGTTTTGCTTATTTTAAAACAACATTGTGCTGATTTTCAGACTCCTAACCATGCCCCACCGTTTTAGATGTATACTAATGTATACAGACTTTAGATTGCTTCTGTTTTCATCTTTTCATGTGCAGGGAAGGGCGGAGGGTCTGCTCTCAGCCCTTTTCAGTGGGTGTCCAACCTAACCTCATCAATAGTACTAAATTGTGAGCATCTAAGTACGTTTTCTTTATAGCAGTGTGTATTGCATGCAGTTAAATGAAAATTTGTGTATACTGTCCCTTTTAAAAACATATTTGGTACTACCTCTTTATAATGCTAGTGAAAGATTAAGCCTTAATATGACACAAACTTGAGACAGAATCATTATTTACAAAGTAACAATCTATTATACCTGTAGGTAAATATAAACTACATTATACTATTGAGCTGTCAGTCAAGTTTTGTTGTTGTTTTTTTTATAATAAAAGTGTGTTAAATATTGTATCACCATTGTACTTTTATCATATGTACGGACAGCACTGCGGAATTCATTGGCTCTTTATAAATAAAGTATAATCATAAAATATTAATAAATACTGTACTAACAAGGGATATGCATAAGTATCTATTCACTGATCCCTTTGAATATGAATATAATGTTGTTGTTTTTTTTAAAGAGGAGCATTTCTTCTTTCAAACATTTGCTTACATTAACGACTTGGGCAGGAATCCATAATATATCTTATGAATTAAATATGGATTGTAGAATCTTCTAACTGCACCTCTGTCTGATTTTTTACATCAGACAATCAGCTTATCTTGCATTAAAGGGATATGAAACCCAGTTTTTTTTCCTTTCATGGTTTACATAGAGCAGGCAATTTTAAGCAACTTTCTAATTTACTCCTATTAGCAATTTGTCTTCGTTTTCTTGGTATCTTTAGTTGAAAAAACAGTAATGTAAGCTTAGAAGCTGGCCTATTTTGCATCCAGCAGCTAGGTTGCACTTGCTGGTTGGTGGCTTCATTTAGCCACCAATAAGCAAGCACTGTCTAGGTTCTGAACCAAAAATGGGCTGGCTCCTAAACTTACATTTCTGATTTTCCAAATAAAGATAGCAAGAGGGATATGGCTGCACCTCACAGACGAGGCCCACACTAGGCCGAAACGTACGTCTGGGGTTTTGCTGTTTCTCTCGTTCAAAGAGGTATTGCCTGGTATTTCGGGGCTGGACTGTACTGTGAAGTCAGGATCAGACTGATATGCTTCAGGAAAGTTCTTCTCTGTGAAAGGCACACGTTGAGCAAAAAGAGGCTGCTTCTTGGGTGGTAACTAGTCATAGAACAAGCTATTAGGCTATTGTTCGTTCCCAGGTTGAGCGCTTCTCTCTTTTTATTTATGCAAAGATAGCAAGAGATTGAAGTAAAATTGAAAAATAGGTGCAAATTCGAAAGTTGCTTAAAATTGCATGCTCTATCTGAATCATGATAGTTTGATTTTCATTATCCCTTTAAGATAAGATGTTGAGTTTTATTTAAAAAGACGTGAAACACAAATTCTTTCACGATTCATATAGAGCACACAATTTTAGGCAACTTTATAATTTACTCCTATTATCACATTTGCTTCATTCTCTTGTTATCACTTGTTGAAGGAGCAGCAATAGCCATACCAGTTAGCTCCCAGAGCCTACCTAGGTATCTGTTTTAGCAAAGGATATCAAGAGAATAAAGCAAATTAGATCATAGAAGTAAACTGGAACATTGTTTAAAATTGCATGCTCTGTCTTAAAGGGACATAATACTCATATGCTAAATCACTTGAAACTGATGCAGTATAACTGTAAAAAGCTGACAGGAAAATATCACCTGAGCATCTCTATGTAAAAAAGGAAGATATTTTACCTCACAATCTCCTCAGCTCAGTAGAGTTAGTTCTGTGTAAAAAGTTATACTCAGTTGCTCCCAGCTGCAGGTAAAAAAATTAAAAAAAATGAAGAAATGAATAGCAGCCAATCAGCATCAGCAGTGCTGAGGTCATGAACTCTTACTGTGATCTCATGAGATTTGACTTAACTCTCATGAGATTTCATAGTAAGCTTCCATTACCTGATTGGTGAAATAATATGAGAGTGCACGAAGCTCATCCTTTCAGTTGTCCCGGGACAGACACACTAAAATGCTGCTTAGAAATCCTTTACAATGGGAGGTGGCTACTGAGGAACTTTTGAGGTAAAATATCTTTCTTTTTTACATAGAGATGTTCAGGAGATATTTTCTAGTCAGCTTTTTACAGCTATACTGTATCACTTTCAAGTGTTTAAACATTTGGGTATTATGGCCCTTTAATGATAAAAATGTTATTTTGACTTTGGCGCTTCTTTAAATTTGCATGTATCATTTGTTTTGGGCAATCCCTGGTCAGTTATAGTAGTTTACAGTTATAAAAACAACATGAAACAAAAAGTAGCAAATTGGGAAGTTATTTAAAATGGGATGCTCTATTTCACTCATGAAAGAAAAACCATTCTGTTTCATGTCCCTTTAATTTCTACATTAGAAAAAAATAAATAGTACACAAAGGATTGAAAGCTCCAAAGCTTATAATTTAAAGGGACATGAAACCCAAAATTATTCAGATAGAACATGCAATTTTAAACAACTTTCTAATTGACATCCATTATCAATTATTCTTTGTTCTTTGGTATCTTTTGTTGAAAAGGAGGGATGTATGCATAGGAGCCCGCCCATTTCTGGAGCACTATTTGGCAGCAGTTTTGCAAGAATGCTATCCACTTGCAAGAGCACTAGATGGCAGCACTGTTTCCTGCCAAATAATGCTCCAGACACCTACCTAGGCATCTCTTCAACACAGAATATCATGGGAACAAAGCAAATTTGATAATAGAAGTAAATTAGAAACTTTTTTCAAATTCCATGTTCTGTCTGAAACACAAAAAGAAAATTAGTTTTTTTACCCCTTTAATTAGCAAGAGAACATAAGAACTTATTTGACTAGATTCAATAAAACCCATTTGTAAGACTAATATCTTATGGGGCGGGGATGCCACAGCAATCAACTCAAATTGTGAAATGTATAAATACACATGGCTAGATTACAAGTGGATCAAATTTTCCTTGTTTGCGGGAGCGAGATAATTAACCAGCCATTACAAGTGACTGGTTATTGCTACCATGAGCTCACGATAGCTATTAGCAGGGCCGCCACTAGAAATTTTGGGGCCCCTGAATCAACCATTGATTAGGGCCCCCCCCCCCTCCTTTGACATGTGCAATTTTTGACCAAGTGACTAAAACGTATATGCACTTAATTCTTAATTGTCTATTTAAACTTGGAAATGTTGTAAAGGTAGTAACATACACTGAAACATACACACACACTCACACATAAGAATTCACATATAGACACTCTAGCAGACACGCAAAGAAACTCAGACACAGACACCCAAACAGACACTTAGCACTGGTTTACATTGACCTGACAAGTAATGAGGTAAACTACAGTTTTGTAAAAAAAGGAGATTTAGAAAACAAAATATGGAGTTCTGATTATCTTTTTGTAAAGGAAGATGACAACTAAATTATGACAACAGCATGCAGTGGCTGAAAGGAAGGGCCCTGAACTGCCTAAACAATAATTTAAAGGTTAAATGGTGGATTGGTTACTTCCGGAAAGGTCTTGTTAGTCTCAAAGTCTGTAGAAAGATGTGAATAATTAGTAGTAAGGTCAAAATGTCCTAAAAAGGAACAGACAATGGACACACACACACAAACTCAAACTTGCCCATACACCCAAGGAAACACAGACAGAGACAGCCTCAGAAAACACACAAAGACATACATACATACACACACAGAGACACCCACAGAAAACACACAAAGACATACACACACAGAGAGACAACCACATAAAAAAAACACAGAAAGACATACATACACACACTCTCACTGACACATCCACAGAAAACACACAAAGACATACACACAGTCTCACAGAGACACCCACATAAAACACACACCCTCACAGAGACATCCACAGAAAACACAGACATACACACCCACCCTTACAGAGGTATCCAGAGAAAATGCACAAAGGCAAACATACACACACCCTCACAGAGACACCCACAGAAAAAGCTCAAAGACATATGCACACACCCTCACAGACATCCACAGAAAATGCACAAAGACATACACACCCACCCTCACAGAGAGACCCGCAGATAAAAAAATACATACACACTCATAGAGACACAAACCAAAGCACAAAGACATAAACACAGACACCCACAGAAACACTCACACGAGGAAACAGTTATGCCCCTTGCATTCCCTAAATCAACAGTGTGTGACATGCATGATAAAATTTTTTTTAGAAATTAAGAGATCACTTTTTAAAGAATCATATTTGTAAATGTGCAAACAAAAATAATTCTGTGAATTCAAAATTGTACATTAATGAGCTGGGTAGATGGCTAGATGAAGAAAAGTACCTTTAAAACGTTGACATATGTTTGTTTGTTTTTTCCCCATTTTCCCCAACCTAGAGCACCACTTCAAATATAGTGTACAAATTTTCCCATCTGTCAGCTGTACTTATGGATTTTGAAAATGCTGTACTCTATATGGTCTTGGTGGGACCATAAGCTGTGGTACTCATACCATTAGATCTGGTTAAATGCAGGATTTAGGCTTGTTGGTATGTATTTCAAAATTAAGTCAGCTGTAGTGTAAACTGAACAGTTTTAAGTTAACCTGTCTCATTTCAAACACTGAGCAATCTTAATCTTAGAGTATAAAATTTTATGCAGATGTAAAAATCTTAGATAAAATGCCTCCTTGCATCTGGAAAGTCCATGCATAAAGTAAAGGGGCAGTAAACTGGAATGTAATATATATATATATATATATATATATATATATATAATGCAAATCTGCCAAAAGGGCATCTACCATTTGTGTATTGAGGAGGAAACATTTCTGCATGGTTTTAGATATAGAATTTCTACAGCATTGTCAAACAATCGTAAATACACTGCTGCTAAAAAAAATATGTTTTTATCGACCCCTAGCCCAACCAAACAACTACTACCACACTGAAGTTACAATCCAAAATTGCACAAAGAAATAAAAAACATTTGCTAAGTAAGTCCTACCTCCTCTGCAAATGAAAGTGATCTGCCGTCTGTACAAAGTGCCAAGTCTGTCTCACACTGCGCATAGTGGTTTAGTGCACACTAAGAAATCATCTCAAATGCTAATACTTTACTCTGTGTAATAACATTTCCCATGCTCAGTTAGCACTCTGCTGTAGTACCCACTGGTGGCTGCCCAAATTTTTTTTTTGTTTTTTTTTGTTCTTGCCTCATGGGGCCCCCCTGGCTCATTGGGCCCCTGACAGGAGTCACCCCTGTCACCCCCTGATGGCGGCCCTGGCTATTAGCACTTATAAAATGAACCAGAGATCAGATCTAATACAGCAGAGAGCAGATAAATCTGCCCCAAAATACTGTCTAGTGTAGTTTATTAAAAATAAAGACGGTAGCATCTTTATTTTTTAATAAATCTACTGCACTAGGCAGTATTTTGGGGTTAAAGTTGGTGGGAGTGGGGTGTTTGCACTGTAAAGGCATTTTTCAGTGCTGGTTTTTTTTCTGTCTATGGGAACTGTGTGTTCCCTGTAAATATATATGTATTTGCTTATATACAGTATATATTTATGTGTTAATATGTGTATGTACACATAAATATATACGTACATCAGCATATACATATATATTTATATTTGCTTCCATCGCTGCGCTACTTACCATCCAGGGGCGGACTGAGACCAATCAGGGCCCCGGGCAAAAATTAGAGAAAGGCCCTCACTGTCTCACATTGACCCAAATTTATTCAAATATATGCCTCCCAGCTTTGCCCCCACCAAGCCCCCTAAACTTCAGGACCCCCAATGTCAAGGGCCAGAGACAGGGCCTCCAGGGCCAGACCCCATACTCACAGACCGCAACAGGACCTCCCACACTCTAGGGCCCCCAAGCAACAAATCCCATATCTAAGCAGAAGGCCCCCACTAAACCCACACTTAACCGTTTAGTTACTGATAGGGAAGCTGCAAACCCCAGCTTAACCAGGAGCCATGGAGATGCCATTTGTGGGCCCCCTACATGCTGGGCCCTCGGTCCAGGTCCTATTTGACAGGCTGATCAGTCCGCCCCTGTTACCACCTTCGCTGGTGCTGAAGTTCTGATGCCATCTCTGATGGCATCAGAATGAGGTTCCCACAGGATCCTATAGAAGCGCACTTTTGTTAGCGCAATGCTTCCCAGCGATGCGAACGCTAGGTTTCGTTCGCATTGCTGAAAACTTGTAATACCAGAGCACAAATATTGCTTTTATCAAAGCGATATTTAGCACTCCACTTGTAATCTGTCCCACAGTTATTTGTACGCGTGCGTTATTAACGACATGAGTTAAGCTGAATTATAATCAATGAGGCTGCATCTGTCTCGTCACGTCTTGGCAAAAATAATGCATTCCTGTGTTAAGGATACCGGCATCACCAAATAATTTTAAAATCTTACAGAATAAATTAATTTAAAAAAAATTAAAAAAAGTAAATTTATGCTTACCTGATAAATTAATTTCTTCTATGGTACGACGAGTCCATGGATTCAACCTTTACTTGTGGGATATTATCCTCCTGCTAACAGGAAGTGGCAAAGAGCACCACAGCAGAGCTGTCTATATAGCTCCTCCCTTAGCTCCACCCCCCAGTCATTCGATCGAAGGTACAGGAAGAAAAAGGAGAAACTAAAAGGTGCAGAGGTGACTGAAATTTAAAATAAAAAAATATATTCTGTCTTGAAATGACAGGGCAGGCCGTGGACTCGTCGTACCATAGAATAAATTAATTCATCAGGTAAGCATGAAATTACTTTTCTTCTATAAAGGTACGACGAGTCCACGGATTCATTCTTTACTTGTGGGATACAATACCAAAGCTACAGGACAAGGATGAACGGGAGGGACAAGACAGATGGTTAAACAGAAGGCACCACTGCTTGAAGAACTTTTCTCCCAAAAATAGCCTCCGAAGAAGCAAAAGTATCAAATTTGTAAAATTTGGAAAAGGTATGAAGCGAAGACCAAGTCGCAGCCTTACAAACAGAAGCATCATTTTTAAAAGCCCATGTGGAAGCCACCGCTCTAGTAAAGTGAGCTGTAATCCTTTCAGGAGGCTGCTGTCCAGCAGTCTCGTATGCCAAACGGATGATGCTTTTCAGCCAAAAAGAAAGAGAGGTAGCCGTAGCTTTTTGACCTCTATATTTTCCAGAATAGACCACAAACAAAGAAGATGTTTGACGGAAATCCTTGGTTGCTTGCAAGTAAAACTTCAAAGCACGAACCACAGAGAAGGAACAACAATTTCCTGATTGATATTCCTATTAGTAACAACCTTAGGAAGGAATCCAGGTTTGGTACGCAAAACCACCTTATCAGCATGGAAAACAAGATAAGACGAGTCGCATTGCAACGCAGATAGTTCAGAAACTCTTCGAGCCGAAGAGATAGCAACTAAAAACAGAACTTTTCAAGATAGAAGCTTAATATCTATGGAATGCATAGGTTCAAACGGAACCCCTTGAAGAACTTTAAGAACTAAATTCAGACTTCATGGCGAAGCAACAGGTTTAAACACAGGCTTGATTCTAACTAAAGCCTGACAGAATGACTGAACGTCTGGAACATCTGCCAGACGCTTGTGCAGTAGAATTGATAAAGCAGATATCTGTCCCTTTAAGGAACTAGCTGATAGCCCCTTCTCCAATCCTTCTTGGAGAAAGGACAAAATCCTAGGAATCCTGATCTTACTCCATGAGTAGCCTTTGGATTCGCACCAATAAAAATATTTACGCCATATCTTATGATAAATTTTCCTAGTGACAGGCTTTCGAGCCTGAATCAAGGTATCTATGACCGACTCAGAGAAACCCCGCTTGGATAAAATCAAGCGTTCAATCTCCAAGCAGTCAGCCGCAGAGAAACTAGATTTGGATGCTGGAACGGACCTTGAATCAGAAGGTCCTGTCTCAGTGGCAGAGTCCATGGTGGAAGAGATGACATGTCCACCAGGTCTGCATAAGAAGTCCTGCGTGGCCACGCAGGTGCTATCAAAATCACCGAAGCTCTTCCTGTTTGATTCTGGCAATCAAACAAGGAAGGAGAGGAAATGGTGGAAACACATAAGCCAGGTTGAACAACCAGGGTACTGCTAGAGCATCTATCAGTACTGCCTGAGGATCCCTTGACCTGGACCGGTAACAAGGAAGTTTGGCGTTCTGACGAGACGCCATCAGATCCAATTCTGGTGTGCCCCATTGCTGAATAAATTGTGCAAACACCTCCGGATGGAGTTCCCACTCCCCCGGGTGAAAAGTCTGACGACTTAGAAAATCCGCTTCCCAGTTCTCCACTCCTGTGATATAGATTGCTGATAGATGGCAAGAGTGAGTCTCTGCCCATCAAATTATTTTGGTAACCTCTATCATCGCTAGAGAACTCTTTGTTCCCCCCTGATAATTGATATATGCTACAGTCTTGATATTGTCCAACTGGAATCTTATGAATCTGGCCGAAGCCAGCTGAGGCCACGCCTGAAGCGCGTTGAATATCGCTCTCAGTTCTAGAATATTTATCGGGAGGAGAGCCTCCTCCTCCTGAGTCCACAAACCCTGTGCTTTCAGGGAATTCCAGACTGCACCCCAGCCCAATAGGCTGGCATCCGTCGTCACTATGACCCATGCTGGCCTGCGGAAACACATTCCCTGGGACAGATGATCCTGTGACAACCACCAAAGAAGAGAGTCTTTGGTCTCTTGATCCAGATTTATCTGAGGAGATAAATCTGCATAATCCCCATTCCACTGTTTGAGCATGCATAGTTGCAGTGGTCTGAGATGCAAGCGAGCAAACGGAACTATGTCCATTGCCGCTACCATTAGTCCGATTACCTCCATACACTGAGCCACTGATGGCCGAGGAATGGAATGAAGAGCTTGGCAGGTGGTTAAAATCTTTGATTTCCTGACCTCCGTCAGAAAAATTTTCATGTCCACCGAATCTATCAGAGTTCCCAGGAATGGAACTCTTGTGAGAGGGATAAGTGAACTCTTTTTTTATGTTCACCTTCCACCCGTGAGATCTTAGAAAAGCCAACACGATTCCTAGTACTTAGAGTAAGGCAAAGAGAATGACTGGGGGGTGGAGCTAAGGGAGGAGCTATATAGACAGCTCTGCTGTGGTGCTCTTTGCCACTTCCTGTTAGCAGGAAGATAATATCCCACAAGTAAAGGATGAATCCGTGGACTCGTCGTACCTTATAGAAGAAATACAACAGTCCATAAATACGCAAAAGTTAATAGTGAAATAAAGGGGGGAAAAAAAACCTTTGGGAATTTAGAAATCACAAGATATGACGATGGGACAATATACTCTACAGTCTTTATGAACTCCGGGAGTTGAGCTGAGTTGTAAGTGAAAAATTCTGACTACGCCTTTAGAACACCCCGGAACACCTATAGCTGAAGTTGAATTGTTTTATAGCAAGGATTTATAAGAAAAAATAATTTATTACACAATATCGTAACAAGGCTGAAGGTTTGTACAATAGGTTTAAAAACCCTGGTATAATCTTGTCCACAGACAATCCAGCATTAGTGACTGGCACTTCACATTAGCATTTGAGTGCCCCTTTTTTTGAGCAAAACTTTACAAAATTCAATGGTCTAACATAACCTGCATAAATTAAAGGGATATGAAATCCAATTTTTTTCTTTTATGATTCAGATAGAGTATGTGATTTAAAACACCTTTCCCAATATATTTCTTTTATCAATTTTTCTTTGTTTCTTTTTTATCTTTTGTTGAAAAGCAGGGACGTATGCTTAGGAGCCGACCCATTTCTGGCAGCAGTTTTGCAATTATGTTATCTCTAGGTATCTCCTAGGTATCTCTTCAACACAGAATATCATGGGAACGAAGCAAATTATTTGCTCAGTCTGAGTCACAATTATGTTTTTTATGGGGTTTCATATCCCCTTAACAAGACAATCACCAGCCATCAAATTAAAGGCACATTAATGCATTTCAAAATCGATTAGAATCACTTTATCAGTTTTTTGCGTGGGTCCTAGCTTTTCTTGTGTGCTCTACTCATCAATCATATGGCTGTAGGCAATATACTTGCATATCCATCCCTTGTGCAAGCACCAAGTGCATGAAGCCTACTGTCATATGTTTGGGGGGGTACAAGTAAAGTTATTGCTCAAACATTTCATAGAAGCAGTTTTGAAAAATTAACCATATAATAAAACATATTGAGGTAGCTGACTAACAAAGCATAAATAGTTATAAAACTCCAACTAAAATTATTAAATAGTGTGGGTATATTACAAACATATAATTGGTTAAATACGTATAAATACCAGTTATCAAATTTAAAGCAATATTAAACTCAAGTTTTAATCTTCCTTTTTAATTAACGAAAATAAAACAATCCAATGTGCATTATTTATTTTGCCTGGTTTTGCTGTTCAATACCTGAATATTGTTTTAGTTTCACTACATACAGTGAGGTTTAAGTATGGTGAAATGTCATCTGAACCTGCAACATTCTACACAGAGATTGGCTAATTCAGAGCACAAGCTCATTCCACGTTTATTTCTTATCAGTTATCACATACCTCCCAACATTTTCTGGAGGCTTTTAGGGACAGGGTGGTGAGGGAGAACTTGAGAGCAGTGCTCCACTGATGTTTGGTGGGGAGAGCCGTGTGGTGAGGTGTGGATGAGTCAAGAATATCATGGGCAGGGTTGGGCAGAGTCAGACATCTCATGGGTGGGGCTGAGCCTGGTAGTCCCTACAAACCGGGTTGTGAGAACCCCACAAGATCTGGGATGGTTAATTAGCCACAGCAAGAGAAACTAGGAACTTGTATTCCCAGACCTTTCAAGATGTATATCCTTCAGCTGCCGTTGATTTGCAAAACTTTTGAAATTGTACAATTATAGTATTATTTTAAATTGTTCTTTTGCCAAGCAGTGATTAATTAGTGCTATATAAGTTAAATGTCCCTTTAAAGGTAGGTCAAGCAGATAAGTTACTTAAAACAATATTATAAAAACGCTTAGACCTCTTAAGTGGCAAATACAGAACAGCTAACTCATTTTTAGTGTGGTTACACATTTAAAGGGACAGTAAACATGTTTACCCTTATTCTGAAGTATGTGCACAAATACTAAAGAATAGTCAGCAACTCACCTGTTATAAAGTCCCTCATCAATGCATCCTGTACCACAAAACAGTCCCCAGTTTTACATCCCCACTGCTCAATGTAGAGCAGGAAGAAAGTCAAAGAGTGTGGGAAAGTTGATTTAATGAATTAAATACAAAAACAATTTTTTATATAGGTTGTAAAACATAGGTTAGGTTCCCAGCAGTAACCTCTGCATCCTACCTTGATGCTTAAAATATATGATCAACTTTGTGTCATGGTGAGTTCTAGACCATAAAACAACAGACATACTATACTATACTATACTATACTATACTATACTATACTATACTATACTATACTATACGTGTATATAATACTATACTATACTATACGTGTATATATGTTTTTCTTAGAGAAAAATTAAACTTTGTGCTTTTTTTGTGTGTAAAAAATAATAAATTATGTTTATTCTAATCTTGCTAAAGTGATCAAAAAATGTAATTCTGCAAACTAAGTCTTCTCTAAAATGCTGCAAAATTGCGTAACCAAACTATTTGATTTGTAGCATTTTAAAGAAACTAATATTACAGGATTTGCCTTTTTGGCCTCTTAAAGGGATACAAAACCCATTTTTTTTTCTTTCATTATCCAGATAGAGCATGCAATTTTAAGCAGCTTTCTAATTTATTCCTATTATCTATTTTTTTTCGTTCTCTTGCTATCTCTATTTGAAAAAGCAGGAATGCAAGGTTAAGAGCCAGCACCTTGGTAGAGCTTGCTGATTGGTTTGCTACATTTAGTAACCAATCAGCAAGAGCTACCTAGGTGCTGAAATAAAAATGGTCCGGCTCTTAAGTTTACATTCTTGCTTGTTCAAATAAAAATAGCATGACAATGAAGAAAAATTGATAATAGGAGTAAATTAGAAAGTTGCTTAAAATTTCATGCTCTATCTGAATCATGAAAGAAAAAAAATTGGGTATAGTATCCCTTTAAGGGAGCGTGGGAAAAGCACAAATTTTACACAAAAGCTATAGGGGTTTAAAGGGACAGTAAACAAATTAAACAAAAATCGCCACTTTCATACACTTGCACCTTATATGAAACACACCACACTTCTGAAATCTCTAAATGAGGTATTTTTTATTTGAATTAGCCACGCACTGCCTAAGCGGTTCAGTTCCCAACATGCGCGCTCTTGTTTTTCTTGACAAGCCAGTTTAGTAGAGCAGAGAAACCTCACGCTTTGCACATGTTAAAGGGGCATGAAAAACAAAAATGATCAGATAGAGAATGTGAGCCAATAACATGAGGCATTTATGTGCAGCTACCAATCAGCAGCGCCTGAGTCTACCTAGGTATCTTTCAACAAAGGATATAACGAGAACAAAAACTAAACAATAGAAGTAAATTGGAAAGTTGTTTGAAATCACATGCTATATTTGGATCATGAAAGATAAAATTTGAGAAGTGTCTAGCTGCAGACTGGAGCTCCACTCTAGACAGGAAACGTGTGACCTACACTGAAAGCTTTTTTTTTTTTTTAATCAACTTTAATGTAACAAACAACCTAAAGACAATCATTCTGAAAATGAAACATTTTGCAGCTTTCTTGTTCTTCTTAATGTGCACACAGTGGTTACCTTATAAATGACAATCAGCATAAACCACTGTGAGTGCACATTAAGAAGAACAAGAAAGCTGCAAAATGTTTCGTTTTCAGAATGATTGTCTATAGTTTGTTTGTTACATTAAAGTTGATTAAAAAAAAAAAAAGCTTTCAGTGTAGGTCACGTTTCCTGTCTAGAGTCAGTGGAGGTCACATGTTTCCTGTCTAGAGTGGAGCTCCAGTCTGCAGCTAGACTACTTTGTAAAATTTGGGTTTCATGTCCCTTTAAAGGGACACAAAACCCAATTTTTTTTCTTTCATGATTTAGAAAGAGCATGCACTTTTAAACAACTTTCTAATTTACTTCTGTTATCTATTTTGTGTCATCCTCTTGATATCCTTTGCTGAAAAGCATATCTAGATAGGCTCAGTAGCTGCTGATTGGTGGCTGCACATAGATGCCTCATGTGATTGGCTCACCAATATGCACTGCTATTTCTTCAGCAAAGGATATCTAAAGAATGAAGCAAATTAGATAATAGAAGTAAATTGGAATGTTGTTTAAAATTGTATACTCTATCTGAATCATGAAAGAAAATTTTTGGGTTTAGTGTCCCTTTAAGCTTCTCTGGGTTGATAAAGTGGCTCTGTAGAGAAAACAGGTGTGCGCACTTTGTAACGTCTATAGTGCAAGCGGTATGCTTCTGTTGAACCAGATGGGCAGTCAGGGGCTATGTAGAATTCAGCAATGCATGATGGTTTTTATTATTGAAAACACAGATTTCAGAAGTGGGCTTCAAACAGCTCATCAGGGGCAAGTGTGGAAGGAAGGCTTTTAGTTTCATTTTTTACACTTCCTTTAATTAAAAAATAAACACTATAGGCTTTATTTGCACAAGAGATGACTCACACATACAAGAGCCGATAACCATGATTTCACATTAACAGATGCTTGTTGTTACGTCTACCGAGGAATTAAAATGTATCAGCAGATTACACAATCCAATCCCTTTTTTTTTACTGGCAAAGCAGCCAGAGGTTGAATGAGAGGCAAAGCATTGGCATCTTCAGCTTTACTCGCGTTGTTGAGAGTTCAATTACTTCCTACGAACATCGCGGATTATATCTGTTCATTTGCATCTCAATTTTAATGTGCTATCACTTAAAGGGACATTAAAATAGTCATGATTAAGAGTATTATGCCCAAAACGTTGTCCATTTTTCCCATGGACCATTAAAAAAATAAACATCATTAGAACATTCCTTGCAATCCTAAAAGAGCTGTACTTAAAGGGACAGTCAATTCCAGAAAAAAAAACTTTCATAATTTAAATAGGGCATGTAATTTTAAACAACTTTCCAATTTACTTTTATCACCAATTTTTCTTTGTTCTCTTCGTATTCTTAGTTGAAAGCTAAAACTAGGAGGTTCATATGCTAATTTCTTAGACCATGAAGACTGCCTCTAAGCTGAATGCATTTTGACCTCTAGAGGGCATTAGTTCACGTGTTTCATATAGAGAACATTGAGCTCATGCACGTGAAGTTACCCTGGAGTGAGCACTGACTGGCTAAAATGCAAGTCTGTCAAAAGAACTGAAATAAGGGGGCAGTTTGCAGAGGCTTAGATACAAGGTAATCACTGAGGTAAAAAGTATATTAATATAACTGTGTTGGTTATGCAAAACTGGGGAAAGGTTATAAAGGGATTATCTATCTTTTTAAACAACAATAATTCTGGTGTTGACTGTCCCTTTAAACGCCTTTAGGACACCATGGAATATCCTAACGTTTGCATTGTTCTACTCCCTTCTGTGTACAAACACTTATTGATCCGACTGGAGGGACATGACTAGCAACAAAGGCAGTTCCTCAGGAGTCAACCAGCGACGTTTTTTAAGCACATGATCACAGTGACGATTGCGTGATTCCTTTTTTCTTTACTGTTTAAGTGGCCTTATACTCATTAGCACCAATATCTGGTGAACTGCTTTCCTTCTGAATATTGCTTTGATATATAGAAAGAGAGCGAGAAAGAGAGAAAAGAGAGCGAGAAAGAGAGAAAAGAGAGCGAGAAAGAGAGAAAAGAGAGCGAGAAAGAGAGAAAAGAGAGCGAGAAAGAGAGAAAAGAGAGCGAGAAAGAGAGAAAAGAGAGCGAGAAAGAGAGAAAAGAGAGCGAGAAAGAGAGAAAAGAGAGCGAGAAAGAGAGAAAAGAGAGCGAGAAAGAGAGAAAAGAGAGCGAGAAAGAGAGAAAAGAGAGCGAGAAAGAGAGAAAAGAGAGCGAGAAAGAGAGAAAAGAGAGCGAGAAAGAGAGAAAAGAGAGCGAGAAAGAGAGAAAAGAGAGCGAGAAAGAGAGAAAAGAGAGCGAGAAAGAGAGAAAAGAGAGCGAGAAAGAGAGAAAAGAGAGCGAGAAAGAGAGAAAAGAGAGCGAGAAAGAGAGAAAAGAGAGCGAGAAAGAGAGAAAAGAGAGCGAGAAAGAGAGAAAAGAGAGCGAGAAAGAGAGAAAAGAGAGCGAGAAAGAGAGAAAAGAGAGCGAGAAAGAGAGAAAAGAGAGCGAGAAAGAGAGAAAAGAGAGCGAGAAAGAGAGAAAAGAGAGCGAGAAAGAGAGAAAAGAGAGCGAGAAAGAGAGAAAAGAGCGAGAAAGAGAAAAAAAGAGCGAGAAAGAGAAAAAAAGAGCGAGAAAGAGAAAAAAAGAGCGAGAAAGAGAAAAAAAGAGCGAGAAAGAGAAAAAAAGAGCGAGAAAGAGAGAAAAAGAGTGAGAAAGAGAGAAAAGAGAGCGAGAAAGAGAGAAAAGAGAGCGAGAAAGAGAGAAAAGAGAGCGAGAAAGAGAGAAAAGAGAGCGAGAAAGAGAGAAAAGAGAGCGATAAAGAGAGAAAAGAGAGCGAGAAAGAGAGAAAAGAGAGCGAGAAAGAGAGAAAAGAGAGCGAGAAAGAGAGAAAAGAGAGCGAGAAAGAGAGAAAAGAGCGAGAAAGAGAGAAAAGAGCGAGAAAGAGAGAAAAGCGCGAGAAAGAGAGAAAAGAGAGCGAGAGAGAAAAGAGAGCAAGAGAAAAGAGAGCGAGAGAAAAGAGAGCGAGAGAGAGCGAGAGAAAAGAGAGCGAGAGAGAGCGAGAAAGAGAGAAAAGAGAGCGAGAAAGAGAGAAAAGAGAGCGAGAAAGAGAGAAAAGAGAGCGAGAAAGAGAGAAAAGAGAGCGAGAAAGAGAGAAAAGAGAGCGAGAAAGAGAGAAAAGAGAGCGAGAAAGAGAGAAAAGAGAGCGAGAAAGAGAGAAAAGAGAGCGAGATAGAGAGAAAAGAGAGCGAGAAAGAGAGAAAAGAGAGCGAGAAAGAGAGAAAAGAGCGAGAAAGAGAGAAAAGAGAGCGAGAGAGAGAGAGAATAGAGCGAGAAAGAGAGAAAAGAGAGCGAGAGAGAAAAGAGAGCGAGAGCGAAAAGAGCGAGAGAGAAAAGAGAGCGAGAGAAAAGAGAGCGAAAAGAGAGAGAGAAAAGAGAGCGAGAAAGAGAGAAAAGAGAGCGAGAAAGAGAGAAAAGAGAGCGAGAAAGAGAGAAAAGAGAGCGAGAAAGAGAGAAAAGAGAGCGAGAAAGAGAGAAAAGAGCGAGAAAGAGAGAAAAGAGAGCGAGAAAGAGAGAAAAGAGAGCGAGAGCGAAAAGAGAGCGAGAGAGAAAAGAGAGCGAGAGAAAAGAGAGCGAGAGCGAAAAGAGAGGGAGAGAGAAAAGAGAGCGAGAGAAAAGAGAGCGAGAGAGAGCGAAAAGAGAGAGAGAAAAGAGCCAGAGAGAGAGAAAAGAGAGCGAGAAAGAGAAAAGAGAGCGAGAAAGAGAGAAAAGAGAGCGAGAAAGAGAGAAAAGAGAGCGAGAAAGAGAGAAAAGAGAGCGAGAAAGAGAGAAAAGAGAGCGAGAAAGAGAGAAAAGAGAGCGAGAAAGAGAGAAAAGAGAGCGAGAAAGAGAGAAAAGAGCGAGAAAGAGAGAAAAGAGAGCGAGAAAGAGAGAAAAGAGAGCGAGAAAGAGAGAAAAGAGAGCGAGAAAGAGAGAAAAGAGAGCGAGAAAGAGAGAAAAGAGAGCGAGAAAGAGAGAAAAGAGAGCGAGAAAGAGAGAAAAGAGAGCGAGAAAGAGAGAAAAGAGAGCGAGAAAGAGAGAAAAGAGAGCGAGAAAGAGAGAAAAGAGAGCGAGAAAGAGAGAAAAGAGAGCGAGAAAGAGAGAAAAGAGAGCGAGAAAGAGAGAAAAGAGAGCGAGAAAGAGAGAAAAGAGAGCGAGAAAGAGAGAAAAGAGAGCGAGAAAGAGAGAAAAGAGAGCGAGAAAGAGAGAAAAGAGAGCGAGAAAGAGAGAAAAGAGAGCGAGAAAGAGAGAAAAGAGAGCGAGAAAGAGAGAAAAGAGAGCGAGAAAGAGAGAAAAGAGAGCGAGAAAGAGAGAAAAGAGAGCGAGAAAGAGAGAAAAGAGAGCGAGAAAGAGAGAAAAGAGAGCGAGAAAGAGAGAAAAGAGAGCGAGAAAGAGAGAAAAGAGAGCGAGAAAGAGAGAAAAGAGAGCGAGAAAGAGAGAAAAGAGAGCGAGAAAGAGAGAAAAGAGAGCGAGAAAGAGAGAAAAGAGAGCGAGAAAGAGAGAAAAGAGAGCGAGAAAGAGAGAAAAGAGAGCGAGAAAGAGAGAAAAGAGAGCGAGAAAGAGAGAAAAGAGAGCGAGAAAGAGAGAAAAGAGAGCGAGAAAGAGAGAAAAGAGAGCGAGAAAGAGAGAAAAGAGAGCGAGAAAGAGAGAAAAGAGAGCGAGAAAGAGAGAAAAGAGAGCGAGAAAGAGAGAAAAGAGAGCGAGAAAGAGAGAAAAGAGAGCGAGAAAGAGAGAAAAGAGAGCGAGAAAGAGAGAAAAGAGAGCGAGAAAGAGAGAAAAGAGAGCGAGAAAGAGAGAAAAGAGAGCGAGAAAGAGAGAAAAGAGAGCGAGAAAGAGAGAAAAGAGAGCGAGAAAGAGAGAAAAGAGAGCGAGAAAGAGAGAAAAGAGAGCGAGAAAGAGAGAAAAGAGAGCGAGAAAGAGAGAAAAGAGAGCGAGAAAGAGAGAAAAGAGAGCGAGAAAGAGAGAAAAGAGAGCGAGAAAGAGAGAAAAGAGCGAGAAAGAGAGAAAAGAGAGCGAGAAAGAGAAAAAAAGAGCGAGAAAGAGAAAAAAAGAGCGAGAAAGAGAGAAAAGAGCGAGAAAGAGAGAAAAGACTGAGAAAGAGAGAAAAGAGAGCGAGAAAGAGAGAAAAGAGAGCGAGAAAGAGAGAAAAGAGAGCGAGAAAGAGAGAAGAGAGAGCGAGAAAGAGAGAAAAGAGAGCGAGAAAGAGAGAAAAGAGAGCGAGAAAGAGAGAAAAGAGAGCGAGAAAGAGAGAAAAGAGCGAGAAAGAGAGAAAAGAGAGCGAGAGAGAGAGAGAAAAGAGCGAGAAAGAGAGAAAAGAGAGCGAGAGAGAAAAGAGAGCGAGAGCGAAAAGAGCGAGAGAGAAAAGAGAGCGAGAGAAAAGAGAGCGAAAAGAGAGAGAGAAAAGAGAGCGAGAAAGAGAGAAAAGAGAGCGAGAAAGAGAGAAAAGAGAGCGAGAAAGAGAGAAAAGAGAGCGAGAAAGAGAGAAAAGAGAGCGAGAAAGAGAGAAAAGAGAGCGAGAAAGAGAGAAAAGAGCGAGAAAGAGAGAAAAGAGAGCGAGAGAGAGAGAGAAAAGAGCGAGAAAGAGAGAAAAGAGAGCGAGAGAGAAAAGAGAGCGAGAGCGAAAAGAGCGAGAGAGAAAAGAGAGCGAGAGAAAAGAGAGCGAAAAGAGAGAGAGAAAAGAGAGCGAGAAAGAGAGAAAAGAGAGCGAGAAAGAGAGAAAAGAGAGCGAGAAAGAGAGAAAAGAGAGCGAGAAAGAGAGAAAAGAGAGCGAGAAAGAGAGAAAAGAGCGAGAAAGAGAGAAAAGAGAGAGAGAAAGAGAGAAAAGAGAGCGAGAGCGAAAAGAGAGAGAGAGAGAAAAGAGAGCGAGAGAAAAGAGAGCGAGAGCGAAAAGAGAGGGAGAGAGAAAAGAGAGCGAGAGAAAAGAGAGCGAGAGAGAGCGAAAAGAGAGAGAGAAAAGAGCCAGAGAGAGAGAAAAGAGAGCGAGAGAAGAGAAAAGAGAGCGAGAAAGAGAGAAAAGAGAGCGAGAAAGAGAGAAAAGAGAGCGAGAAAGAGAGAAAAGAGAGAGAGAAAGAGAGAAAAGAGAGCGAGAAAGAGAGAAAAGAGAGCGAGAAAGAGAGAAAAGAGAGCGAGAAAGAGAGAAAAGAGCGAGAAAGAGAGAAAAGAGAGCGAGAAAGAGAGAAAAGAGAGCGAGAAAGAGAGAAAAGAGAGCGAGAAAGAGAGAAAAGAGAGCGAGAAAGAGAGAAAAGAGAGCGAGAAAGAGAGAAAAGAGAGCGAGAAAGAGAGAAAAGAGAGCGAGAAAGAGAGAAAAGAGAGCGAGAAAGAGAGAAAAGAGAGCGAGAAAGAGAGAAAAGAGAGCGAGAAAGAGAGAAAAGAGAGCGAGAAAGAGAGAAAAGAGAGCGAGAAAGAGAGAAAAGAGAGCGAGAAAGAGAGAAAAGAGAGCGAGAAAGAGAGAAAAGAGAGCGAGAAAGAGAGAAAAGAGAGCGAGAAAGAGAGAAAAGAGAGCGAGAAAGAGAGAAAAGAGAGCGAGAAAGAGAGAAAAGAGAGCGAGAAAGAGAGAAAAGAGAGCGAGAAAGAGAGAAAAGAGAGCGAGAAAGAGAGAAAAGAGAGCGAGAAAGAGAGAAAAGAGAGCGAGAAAGAGAGAAAAGAGAGCGAGAAAGAGAGAAAAGAGAGCGAGAAAGAGAGAAAAGAGAGCGAGAAAGAGAGAAAAGAGAGCGAGAAAGAGAGAAAAGAGAGCGAGAAAGAGAGAAAAGAGAGCGAGAAAGAGAGAAAAGAGAGCGAGAAAGAGAGAAAAGAGAGCGAGAAAGAGAGAAAAGAGAGCGAGAAAGAGAGAAAAGAGAGCGAGAAAGAGAGAAAAGAGAGCGAGAAAGAGAGAAAAGAGAGCGAGAAAGAGAGAAAAGAGAGCGAGAAAGAGAGAAAAGAGAGCGAGAAAGAGAGAAAAGAGAGCGAGAAAGAGAGAAAAGAGAGCGAGAAAGAGAGAAAAGAGAGCGAGAAAGAGAGAAAAGAGAGCGAGAAAGAGAGAAAAGAGAGCGAGAAAGAGAGAAAAGAGAGCGAGAAAGAGAGAAAAGAGAGCGAGAAAGAGAGAAAAGAGAGCGAGAAAGAGAGAAAAGAGAGCGAGAAAGAGAGAAAAGAGAGCGAGAAAGAGAGAAAAGAGAGCGAGAAAGAGAGAAAAGAGAGCGAGAAAGAGAGAAAAGAGAGCGAGAAAGAGAGAAAAGAGAGCGAGAAAGAGAGAAAAGAGCGAGAAAGAGAAAAAAAGAGCGAGAAAGAGAAAAAAAGAGCGAGAAAGAGAAAAAAAAGAGCGAGAAAGAGAGAAAAGAGCGAGAAAGAGAGAAAAGAGTGAGAAAGAGAGAAAAGAGAGCGAGAAAGAGAGAAAAGAGAGCGAGAAAGAGAGAAAAGAGAGCGAGAAAGAGAGAAAAGAGAGCGAGAAAGAGAGAAAAGAGAGCGAGAAAGAGAGAAAAGAGAGCGAGAAAGAGAGAAAAGAGAGCGAGAAAGAGAGAAAAGAGAGCGAGAAAGAGAGAAAAGAGAGCGAGAAAGAGAGAAAAGAGAGCGAGAAAGAGAGAAAAGAGCGAGAAAGAGAGAAAAGCGAGCGAGAGCGAAAAGAGAGCGAGAGCGAAAAGAGAGCGAGAGAGAAAAGAGAGCGAGAGAAAAGAGAGCGAGAGAAAAGAGAGCGAGAGAGAAAAGAGAGCGAGAGAAAAGAGAGAGAGAAAAGAGAGCGAGAGAAAAGAGAGAGAGAAAAGAGAGCGAAAAGAGAGAGAGAAAAGAGAGCGAGAAAGAGAGAAAAGAGAGCGAGAAAGAGAGAAAAGAGAGCGAGAAAGAGAGAAAAGAGAGCGAGAAAGAGAGAAAAGAGAGCGAGAAAGAGAGAAAAGAGAGCGAGAAAGAGAGAAAAGAGAGCGAGAAAGAGAGAAAAGAGAGCGAGAAAGAGAGAAAAGAGAGCGAGAAAGAGAGAAAAGAGAGCGAGAAAGAGAGAAAAGAGAGCGAGAAAGAGAGAAAAGAGAGCGAGAAAGAGAGAAAAGAGAGCGAGAAAGAGAGAAAAGAGAGCGAGAAAGAGAGAAAAGAGAGCGAGAAAGAGAGAAAAGAGAGCGAGAAAGAGAGAAAAGAGAGCGAGAAAGAGAGAAAAGAGAGCGAGAAAGAGAGAAAAGAGAGCGAGAAAGAGAGAAAAGAGAGCGAGAAAGAGAGAAAAGAGAGCGAGAAAGAGAGAAAAGAGAGCGAGAAAGAGAGAAAAGAGAGCGAGAAAGAGAGAAAAGAGAGCGAGAAAGAGAGAAAAGAGAGCGAGAAAGAGAGAAAAGAGAGCGAGAAAGAGAGAAAAGAGAGCGAGAAAGAGAGAAAAGAGAGCGAGAAAGAGAGAAAAGAGAGCGAGAAAGAGAGAAAAGAGAGCGAGAAAGAGAGAAAAGAGAGCGAGAAAGAGAGAAAAGAGAGCGAGAAAGAGAGAAAAGAGAGCGAGAAAGAGAGAAAAGAGAGCGAGAAAGAGAGAAAAGAGAGCGAGAAAGAGAGAAAAGAGAGCGAGAAAGAGAGAAAAGAGAGCGAGAAAGAGAGAAAAGAGAGCGAGAAAGAGAGAAAAGAGAGCGAGAAAGAGAGAAAAGAGAGCGAGAAAGAGAGAAAAGAGAGCGAGAAAGAGAGAAAAGAGAGCGAGAAAGAGAGAAAAGAGAGCGAGAAAGAGAGAAAAGAGAGCGAGAAAGAGAGAAAAGAGAGCGAGAAAGAGAGAAAAGAGAGCGAGAAAGAGAGAAAAGAGAGCGAGAAAGAGAGAAAAGAGAGCGAGAAAGAGAGAAAAGAGAGCGAGAAAGAGAGAAAAGAGAGCGAGAAAGAGAGAAAAGAGAGCGAGAAAGAGAGAAAAGAGAGCGAGAAAGAGAGAAAAGAGAGCGAGAAAGAGAGAAAAGAGAGCGAGAAAGAGAGAAAAGAGAGCGAGAAAGAGAGAAAAGAGAGCGAGAAAGAGAGAAAAGAGAGCGAGAAAGAGAGAAAAGAGAGCGAGAAAGAGAGAAAAGAGCGAGAAAGAGAAAAAAAGAGCGAGAAAGAGAAAAAAAGAGCGAGAAAGAGAAAAAAAGAGCGAGAAAGAGAGAAAAGAGCGAGAAAGAGAGAAAAGAGTGAGAAAGAGAGAAAAGAGAGCGAGAAAGAGAGAAAAGAGAGCGAGAAAGAGAGAAAAGAGAGCGAGAAAGAGAGAAAAGAGAGCGAGAAAGAGAGAAAAGAGAGCGAGAAAGAGAGAAAAGAGAGCGAGAAAGAGAGAAAAGAGAGTGAGAAAGAGAGAAAAGAGAGCGAGAAAGAGAGAAAAGAGAGCGAGAAAGAGAGAAAAGAGAGCGAGAAAGAGAGAAAAGAGAGCGAGAAAGAGAGAAAAGAGCGAGAAAGAGAAAAGCGAGCGAGAAAGAGAGAAAAGAGCGAGAAAGAGAAAAGCGAGCGAGAGAGAAAAGAGAGCGAGAGAGAAAAGAGAGCAAGAGAAAAGAGAGCGAGAGAAAAGAGAGCGAGAGAGAGCGAGAAAGAGAGAAAAGAGAGCGAGAAAGAGAGAAAAGAGAGCGAGAAAGAGAGAAAAGAGAGCGAGAAAGAGAGAAAAGAGAGCGAGAAAGAGAGAAAAGAGAGCGAGAAAGAGAGAAAAGAGAGCGAGAAAGAGAGAAAAGAGAGCGAGAAAGAGAGAAAAGAGAGCGAGAAAGAGAGAAAAGAGAGCGAGAAAGAGAGAAAAGAGAGCGAGAAAGAGAGAAAAGAGCGAGAAAGAGAGAAAAGAGAGCGAGAGAGAAAAGAGAGCGAGAGCGAAAAGAGCGAGAGAGAAAAGAGAGCGAGAGAAAAGAGAGCGAAAAGAGAGAGAGAAAAGAGAGCCAGAGAGAGAGAAAAGAGAGCCAGAGAGATAGAAAAGAGAGCGAGAAAGAGAGAATAGAGAGCGAGAAAGAGAGAAAAGAGAGCGATAAAGAGATAAAAGAGCGAGAAAGAGAGAAAAGAGAGCGAGAAAGAGAGAAAAGAGAGCGAGAAAGAGAGAAAAGAGAGCGAGAGCGAAAAGAGAGCGAGAGAGAAAAGAGAGCGAGAGAAAAGAGAGCGAGAGCGAAAAGAGAGGGAGAGAGAAAAGAGAGCGAGAGAAAAGAGAGCGAGAGAGAGCGAAAAGAGAGAGAGAAAAGAGACAGAGAGAGAGAAAAGAGAGCGAGAAAGAGAAAAGAGAGCGAGAAAGAGAGAAAAGAGAGAGAGAAAGAGAGAAAAGAGAGCGAGAAAGAGAGAAAAGAGAGCGAGAAAGAGAGAAAAGAGAGCGAGAAAGAGAGAAAAGAGAGCGAGAAAGAGAGAAAAGAGAGCGAGAAAGAGAGAAAAGAGCGAGAAAGAGAGAAAAGAGAGCGAGAAAGAGAGAAAAGAGAGCGAGAAAGAGAGAAAAGAGAGCGAGAAAGAGAGAAAAGAGAGCGAGAAAGAGAGAAAAGAGAGCGAGAAAGAGAGAAAAGAGAGCGAGAAAGAGAGAAAAGAGAGCGAGAAAGAGAGAAAAGAGAGCGAGAAAGAGAGAAAAGAGAGCGAGAAAGAGAGAAAAGAGAGCGAGAAAGAGAGAAAAGAGAGCGAGAAAGAGAGAAAAGAGAGCGAGAAAGAGAGAAAAGAGAGCGAGAAAGAGAGAAAAGAGAGCGAGAAAGAGAGAAAAGAGAGCGAGAAAGAGAGAAAAGAGCGAGAAAGAGAGAAAAGCGAGCGAGAGCGAAAAGAGAGCGAGAGCGAAAAGAGAGCGAGAGAGAAAAGAGAGCGAGAGAAAAGAGAGCGAGAGAAAAGAGAGCGAGAGCGAAAAGAGAGCGAGAGAGAAAAGAGAGCGAGAGAAAAGAGAGCGAGAGAAAAGAGAGCGAGAGAAAAGAGAGCGAGAGCGAAAAGAGAGGGAGAGAGAAAAGAGAGCGAGAGAAAAGAGAGCGAGAGAGAGCGAAAAGAGAGAGAGAAAAGAGCCAGAGAGAGAGAAAAGAGAGCGAGAAAGAGAGAAAAGAGAGCGAGAAAGAGAGAAAAGAGAGCGAGAAAGAGAGAAAAGAGAGCGAGAAAGAGAGAAAAGAGAGCGAGAAAGAGAGAAAAGAGAGCGAGAAAGAGAGAAAAGAGAGCGAGAAAGAGAGAAAAGAGAGCGAGAAAGAGAGAAAAGAGAGCGAGAAAGAGAGAAAAGAGAGCGAGAAAGAGAGAAAAGAGAGCGAGAAAGAGAGAAAAGAGCGAGAAAGAGAGAAAAGCGAGCGAGAGCGAAAAGAGAGCGAGAGAGAAAAGAGAGCGAGAGAGAAAAGAGAGCGAGAGAAAAGAGAGCGAGAGAAAAGAGAGCGAGAGAGAAAAGAGAGCGAGAGAAAAGAGAGCGAGAGAGAGCGAAAAGAGAGAGAGAAAAGAGAGCGAAAAGAGAGAGAGAAAAGAGAGCGAGAAAGAGAGAAAAGAGAGCGAGAAAGAGAGAAAAGAGAGCGAGAAAGAGAGAAAAGAGAGCGAGAAAGAGAGAAAAGAGAGCGAGAAAGAGAGAAAAGAGAGCGAGAAAGAGAGAAAAGAGAGCGAGAAAGAGAGAAAAGAGAGCGAGAAAGAGAGAAAAGAGAGCGAGAAAGAGAGAAAAGAGAGCGAGAAAGAGAGAAAAGAGAGCGAGAAAGAGAGAAAAGAGAGCGAGAAAGAGAGAAAAGAGAGCGAGAAAGAGAGAAAAGAGAGCGAGAGAGAAAAGAGAGCGAGAAAGAGAGAAAAGAGAGCGAGAAAGAGAGAAAAGAGAGCGAGAAAGAGAGAAAAGAGAGCGAGAAAGAGAGAAAAGAGAGCGAGAAAGAGAGAAAAGAGAGCGAAAAAGAGAGAAAAGAGAGCGAGAAAGAGAGAAAAGAGAGCGAGAAAGAGAGAAAAGAGAGCGAGAAAGAGAGAAAAGAGAGCGAGAAAGAGAGAAAAGAGAGCGAGAAAGAGAGAAAAGAGAGCGAGAAAGAGAGAAAAGAGCGAGAAAGAGAGAAAAGCGAGCGAGAGCGAAAAGAGAGCGAGAGCGAAAAGAGAGCGAGAGAGAAAAGAGAGCGAGAGAAAAGAGAGCGAGAGAAAAGAGAGCGAGAGCGAAAAGAGAGGGAGAGAGAAAAGAGAGCGAGAGAAAAGAGAGCGAGAGAGAGCGAAAAGAGAGAGAGAAAAGAGCCAGAGAGAGAGAAAAGAGAGCGAGAAAGAGAGAAAAGAGAGCGAGAAAGAGAGAAAAGAGAGCGAGAAAGAGAGAAAAGAGAGCGAGAAAGAGAGAAAAGAGAGCGAGAAAGAGAGAAAAGAGAGCGAGAAAGAGAGAAAAGAGCGAGAAAGAGAGAAAAGAGAGCGAGAGAGAAAAGAGAGCGAGAGCGAAAAGAGCGAGAGAGAAAAGAGAGCGAGAGAAAAGAGAGCGAAAAGAGAGAGAGAAAAGAGAGCCAGAGAGAGAGAAAAGAGAGCCAGAGAGAGAGAAAAGAGAGCGAGAAAGAGAGAAAAGAGAGCGAGAAAGAGAGAAAAGAGAGCGAGAAAGAGAGAAAAGAGCGAGAAAGAGAGAAAAGAGAGCGAGAAAGAGAGAAAAGAGAGCGAGAAAGAGAGAAAAGAGAGCGAGAGCGAAAAGAGAGCGAGAGAGAAAAGAGAGCGAGAGAAAAGAGAGCGAGAGCGAAAAGAGAGGGAGAGAGAAAAGAGAGCGAGAGAAAAGAGAGCGAGAGAGAGCGAAAAGAGAGAGAGAAAAGAGCCAGAGAGAGAGAAAAGAGAGCGAGAAAGAGAAAAGAGAGCGAGAAAGAGAGAAAAGAGAGCGAGAAAGAGAGAAAAGAGAGCGAGAAAGAGAGAAAAGAGAGCGAGAAAGAGAGAAAAGAGAGCGAGAAAGAGAGAAAAGAGAGCGAGAAAGAGAGAAAAGAGAGCGAGAAAGAGAGAAAAGAGCGAGAAAGAGAGAAAAGAGAGCGAGAAAGAGAGAAAAGAGAGCGAGAAAGAGAGAAAAGAGAGCGAGAAAGAGAGAAAAGAGAGCGAGAAAGAGAGAAAAGAGAGCGAGAAAGAGAGAAAAGAGAGCGAGAAAGAGAGAAAAGAGAGCGAGAAAGAGAGAAAAGAGAGCGAGAAAGAGAGAAAAGAGAGCGAGAAAGAGAGAAAAGAGAGCGAGAAAGAGAGAAAAGAGAGCGAGAAAGAGAGAAAAGAGAGCGAGAAAGAGAGAAAAGAGAGCGAGAAAGAGAGAAAAGAGAGCGAGAAAGAGAGAAAAGAGAGCGAGAAAGAGAGAAAAGAGCGAGAAAGAGAGAAAAGCGAGCGAGAGCGAAAAGAGAGCGAGAGCGAAAAGAGAGCGAGAGAGAAAAGAGAGCGAGAGAAAAGAGAGCGAGAGAAAAGAGAGCGAGAGAGAAAAGAGAGCGAGAGAGAAAAGAGAGCGAGAGAAAAGAGAGCGAGAGAAAAGAGAGCGAGAGAAAAGAGAGCGAGAGCGAAAAGAGAGGGAGAGAGAAAAGAGAGCGAGAGAAAAGAGAGCGAGAGAGAGCGAAAAGAGAGAGAGAAAAGAGCCAGAGAGAGAGAAAAGAGAGCCAGAGAGAGAGAAAAGAGAGCGAGAAAGAGAGAAAAGAGAGCGAGAAAGAGAGAAAAGAGAGCGAGAAAGAGAGAAAAGAGAGCGAGAAAGAGAGAAAAGAGAGCGAGAAAGAGAGAAAAGAGAGCGAGAAAGAGAGAAAAGAGAGCGAGAAAGAGAGAAAAGAGAGCGAGAAAGAGAGAAAAGAGAGCGAGAAAGAGAGAAAAGAGAGCGAGAAAGAGAGAAAAGAGAGCGAGAAAGAGAGAAAAGAGAGCGAGAAAGAGAGAAAAGAGAGCGAGAAAGAGAGAAAAGAGAGCGAGAAAGAGAGAAAAGAGAGCGAGAAAGAGAGAAAAGAGCGAGAAAGAGAGAAAAGCGAGCGAGAGCGAAAAGAGAGCGAGAGCGAAAAGAGAGCGAGAGAGAAAAGAGAGCGAGAGAAAAGAGAGCGAGAGAAAAGAGAGCGAGAGAGAAAAGAGAGCGAGAGAAAAGAGAGCGAGAGAGAGCGAAAAGAGAGAGAGAAAAGAGAGCGAAAAGAGAGAGAGAAAAGAGAGCGAGAAAGAGAGAAAAGAGAGCGAGAAAGAGAGAAAAGCGAGCGAGAAAGAGAGAAAAGAGAGCGAGAAAGAGAGAAAAGAGAGCGAGAAAGAGAGAAAAGAGAGCGAGAAAGAGAGAAAAGAGAGCGAGAAAGAGAGAAAAGAGAGCGAGAAAGAGAGAAAAGAGAGCGAGAAAGAGAGAAAAGAGAGCGAGAAAGAGAGAAAAGAGAGCGAGAAAGAGAGAAAAGAGAGCGAGAAAGAGAGAAAAGAGAGCGAGAAAGAGAGAAAAGAGAGCGAGAAAGAGAGAAAAGAGAGCGAGAAAGAGAGAAAAGAGAGCGAGAAAGAGAGAAAAGAGAGCGAGAAAGAGAGAAAAGAGCGAAAAAGAGAGAAAAGAGAGCGAGAAAGAGAGAAAAGAGAGCGAGAAAGAGAGAAAAGAGAGCGAGAAAGAGAGAAAAGAGAGCGAGAAAGAGAGAAAAGAGAGCGAGAAAGAGAGAAAAGAGAGCGAGAAAGAGAGAAAAGAGCGAGAAAGAGAGAAAAGCGAGCGAGAGCGAAAAGAGAGCGAGAGCGAAAAGAGAGCGAGAGAGAAAAGAGAGCGAGAGAAAAGAGAGCGAGAGAAAAGAGAGCGAGAGCGAAAAGAGAGGGAGAGAGAAAAGAGAGCGAGAGAAAAGAGAGCGAGAGAGAGCGAAAAGAGAGAGAGAAAAGAGCGAGAAAGAGAGAAAAGAGAGCGAGAAAGAGAGAAAAGAGAGCGAGAAAGAGAGAAAAGAGAGCGAGAAAGAGAGAAAAGAGAGCGAGAAAGAGAGAAAAGAGAGCGAGAAAGAGAGAAAAGAGAGCGAGAAAGAGAGAAAAGAGAGCGAGAAAGAGAGAAAAGAGAGCGAGAAAGAGAGAAAAGAGAGCGAGAAAGAGAGAAAAGAGAGCGAGAAAGAGAGAAAAGAGAGCGAGAAAGAGAGAAAAGAGAGCGAGAAAGAGAGAAAAGAGAGCGAGAAAGAGAGAAAAGAGAGCGAGAAAGAGAGAAAAGAGCGAGAAAGAGAGAAAAGAGAGCGAGAGAGAGAGAGAAAAGAGCGAGAAAGAGAAAAAAAGAGCGAGAAAGAGAGAAAAGAGCGAGAAAGAGAGAAAAGAGAGCGAGAGAGAAAAGAGAGCGAGAGCGAAAAGAGCGAGAGAGAAAAGAGAGCGAGAGAAAAGAGAGCGAAAAGAGAGAGAGAAAAGAGAGCCAGAGAGAGAGAAAAGAGAGCGAGAAAGAGAGAAAAGAGAGCGAGAAAGAGAGAAAAGAGAGCGAGAAAGAGAGAAAAGAGAGCGAGAAAGAGAGAAAAGAGCGAGAAAGAGAGAAAAGAGAGCGAGAAAGAGAGAAAAGAGAGCGAGAGAGAAAAGAGAGCGAGAGAAAAGAGAGCGAGAGCGAAAAGAGAGGGAGAGAGAAAAGAGAGCGAGAGAAAAGAGAGCGAGAGAAAAGAGAGCGAAAAGAGAGAGAGAAAAGAGAGCCAGAGAGAGAGAAAAGAGAGCCAGAGAGAGAGAAAAGAGAGCGAGAAAGAGAGAAAAGAGAGCGAGAAAGAGAGAAAAGAGAGCGAGAAAGAGAGAAAAGAGAGCGAGAAAGAGAGAAAAGAGCGAGAAAGAGAGAAAAGAGAGCGAGAAAGAGAGAAAAGAGAGCGAGAAAGAGAGAAAAGAGAGCGAGAAAGAGAGAAAAGAGAGCGAGAAAGAGAGAAAAGAGCGAGAAAGAGAGAAAAGAGCGAGAAAGAGAGAAAAGAGAGCGAGAAAGAGAGAAAAGAGAGCGAGAAAGAGAGAAAAGAGAGCGAGAAAGAGAGAAAAGAGAGCGAGAAAGAGAGAAAAGAGAGCGAGAAAGAGAGCGAGAGAAAAGAGCGAGAAAGAGAGAAAAGAGCGAGAAAGAGAGAAAAGAGCGAGAAAGAGAGAAAAGAGCGAGAAAGAGAGAAAAGAGCGAGAAAGAGAGAAAAGAGCGAGAAAGAGAGAAAAGAGCGAGAAAGAGAGAAAAGAGCGAGAAAGAGAGAGCGAGAAAGAGAAAGAGTGAGAGTGATCGAGAGCGAGAGAAAAGAGCGAGAGAAAAGAGCGAGAAAGAGAGAAAAGAGCGAGAAAGAGAGAAAAGAGCGAGAAAGAGAGAAAAGAGAGCGAGAAAGAGAGAAAAGAGAGCGAGAAATAGAGAAAAGAGCGAGAAAGAGAGAAAAAAGCGAGAAAGAGAGCGAGAAAGAGAAAAGAGAGCGAGAAAGAGAGAAAAAAAGAGCGAGAAAGAGAAAGAGTGATCGAGAGCGAGAGAAAAGAGCGAGAAAGAGAGCGAGAAAGAGAGAAAGAAAGAGAGAGAAAGAAAGAGCGAGAGATAAAAAATTAGCAGCTGGAGAGCACTCTCACTTCATGGTCAGCTTGCCAGGGTGCATGCAGGAAAAATAGTATGGATAAACAATGGCTTACACTCACTGGTCTTTTGAAATTCATGCCTTTATTGTGACGTTTCGGGGACCTGGTCTGAGGAAGGGGATACGGTCCCCGAAACGTCACAATAAAAGCATGAATTTCAAAAGACCAGTGAGTGCAAGCCATTGTTTATCCATATTATATATATATTCATTATAAGTAGGCATGTGTAGATATTAAAGGGATATAAAACCCCTAAGTTTTCTTTCATGATTCAGATAGAGCATGCAATTTTAAACAACTTTCTAATTTACTTGTATTAACAATTTTTCTTCGTTCTGTTAATATCTTTTGTTGAAAAGTAGGTGACGTATGCTTAGGAGCCGGCCCATTTCTAGAGCACTATATGGCAGTGTTTTTGCAAGAATGTTATCCATTTGCAAGAGGACTAGATGGCAGCATTATTTCCTGCCATGTAGTGCTCCAGTTGCCTACTTAGGTATCTCTTTAACAAAGAATATCATTAGAACAAAGCAAATTTGATAATTTAAGTAATTTAGAAACTTTTTAAAATTGTATGCTCTGTCTGAGTCACAAAGGAACATTTTGGGTTTCATATCCCTTTAATACACTGAATATAGTAGAGGAATGCAGCATTCACCTATTTTTAGTGCTACAGAATCTGTTGGCGCTCTACAAATAACTGATATTAATATTTTTGGTGCCGGATTTATTACGGTTAAACAGCTACATACAACGATCTGTGCTAATCCAGATCTTTGTGTGTTGCACTTTCAGACAAATAAATCTGGTGCCAAAAATCTCTGAATGCCCGCAACTAAATGAATGTTATCCGATTATATGCACATTCCTATCGTTAAAGGGACATAATACTCAAATGCTAAATCACTTGAAACTGATGCAGTATAACTGTAAAAAGCTGACAGGAAAATATCACCTGAGCATCTCTATGTAAAAAAGGAAGATATTTTACCTCACAATCTCCTCAGCTCAGCAGACTAAGTTCTGTATAAAAAGTTATACTCAGCTGCTGCCCAGCTGCAGGTAAAAAAAAAAATTAAAAAAATGAAGAAATGAACAGCAGAGTGCACGAAAGCTTGCTCCTTCCGCTGTCCCGGGACAGACATACTGATTTGCTGCTTAGAAGTCCTTTACAATGGGATGTGGCTACAGAGGAACTTTTGAGGTAAATATCTTTCTTTTTTACATAGAGATGTTCAGGTGATATTTTCTAGTCAGCTTTTTACAGCTATACTGCATCACTTTCAAGTGTTTAAACATTTGGGTATCATGGCCCTTTAATTATATTAAATAAAGATACAGTTATACAAAAAATATTGCTCAAATTCTGTACCTCCTACAAAGGCACTCAGCATATGGATTTATAAAGTACATTAGGGATTCAATTATTAAAGGGACAGTCTACTCCAAATTTTTTATTGTTTAAAAAGATAGATAATCCCTTTATTACCCATTCTCCAGTTTTGCATAACCAACAGTTATATTAATAAACGTTTTACCTCTGTGATTACCTTGTATCTAAGCCTCTTCTGACAGCCCCCTTATCAAATGACTATTTATTTATTTATTATCTATTGACTTGCATTTTAGCCAATTAGTGCTGTGTCCTGCACAACTACGGGCGTGAGCACAACGTTATCTATTTGGCCCACATGAACTAGCAGTCTCTTGTTGTGAAAAGCTAATAAAAAATTTAATATAAAAATGTTGGTTGTGCAAAGCTGGGGAAAGGGTAGCAAAAGGGATTATCTATATTTTTAAACAATAACAATTTTGGTGTTGACTCTCCCTTTAAGTGTAGACATTACCAGCACCAGAAACTTAAAATGGACACTGAACCAAAAAAATGTATTTTGTGATTCAGATAGAGCATGCCATTTTAAGCAATTTTCTAATTTATTCCTATTATCAATTTTCCTTCGTTCTCTTGCTATCTTTATTTGAAAAAGAAGGCATCTAAGCTAAGGACCCTGCCAATTTTTGGTTCAGGCCCTGGACAGGACTTGTTTATTGGTGGGTGAATTTATCCACCAATCAGCAAGAACAACCCAGGTTGCTCACCAAAAATTGGCCCGCATCTAAACTTACTTTCTTGCTTTTCAAATAAAGATAACAAGAGAATGAAGACAATTTGATAATAGGAGTAAATTAGAAAGTTGCTTAACCCCTTAAGGACCACAGCACTTTTCCATTTTCTGACCGTTTGGGACCAAGGCTATTTTTACATTTCTGCTGTGTTTGTGTTTAGCTGTAATTTTCCTCTTACTCATTTACTGTACCCACACATATTATATACCGTTTTTCTCGCCATTAAATTGACTTTCTAAAGATACAATTATTTTCATCATATCTTATAATTTACTATGAAAAAAATTATAAAATATGAAGAAAAAAATGAAAAAAAACCCCACACTTTTCTAACTTTGACCCCCAAAATCTGTTGCACATCTACAACCACCAAAAAACACCCATGCTAAATAGTTTCTAAATTTTGCCCTGAGTTTAGAAATACCCAATGTTTACATGTTCTTTGCTTTTTGTGCAAGTTATAGGGTAATAAATACAAGTAGCACTTTGCTATTTCCAAACCCCTTTTTCAAAATTAGCGCTAGTTACACTGGAACACTGATATCTGTCAGGAATCCCTGAATATCCCTTGACATGTATATATATTTTTTTTAGTAGACAACCCAAAGTATTGATCTAGGCCAATTTTGGTATATTTCATGTCACCATTTCACCGCCAAATGCGATTAAATAAAAAAAATCATTCCCTTTTTCACAAATTTTTTCACAAACTTTAGGTTTCTCACTGAAATTATTTACAAACAGCTTGTGCAATTATGGCATAAATGGTTGTAAATGCTTCTCTGGGATCCTCTTTGTTCAGAGTTGAAATAGCAGACATATATGGCTTTGGCGTTGCTTTTTTCTTTTCTTTTCAGAAGGCCGCTGCGCACCACACTCTTATTATGCCCAGCAGTGATGGGGTTAATTAAGTAGCTTGTAGGGAGCTTGCAGGGTTAATTTTAGCTTTAGTGAGATCAGCCTACCACCTGACAAACCCCCCCCTGATCCCCACCAAACAGCTCTCTTCCCTCCCCACCTCACAATTTTCCCCGCCATCTTAAGTACTGGCAGAAAGTCTGCCAGTACTAAAATAAGTTTTTTTTTTTTTTTTTTAAATATCTATTCAGCTGTGATGGACCCCCCTTAGCCCCAAACCTCCCTGATCCCCCCCAAAACAGCTCTCCCCCCCTACCTATTTGCCGCCATCTTGGGTACTGGCAGCTGCCAGTACCCAGTTTGCCCTCAAAAACAAAGTTTTTTTAATGTTTTTTTTTAATAAAAGATAGCTTTTTCTGTAGTGTAGCTGCCCCCCCCTCAATACCCCCCTCCAAGATCCTTTGATATTTATTTTTATTTTATTCCCCCCCTCTCATGCTGCAATTCAGGGATCATTGATGGCAGTGGTTGCTGCGCGCGCCCCCGCAGCCCCCCCCCGCGCACGCTCCCGGCGTGCACATTGCACTTACAGGAACCGGATGCCGGGTAGCGATGGGCCGCCCACCCGCCTCCATGCTAAGCTGCCATCAACAATCGGCACCATCGCTACCAGTGCAGAGAGGGCCACAGAGTGGCTCTCTCTGCATTGGATGCTTGAAAAAGGGTATTGCAGGATGCCTCAATATCGAGGCATCACTGCAATACCCTGAGAGCTGCAACGTACCTGGTATGCCGTTGGTCGTTAAGGGGTTAAAATTGCATGCTCTATCTGAATCGCGAAATAAAAAATTTGGGTTTAGTGTCCCTTTAAACTATGCAAATAGATTTTTTTTTTAAATCACCTAAAATCCCATACTTATGAAGAACTACTGGTCAACTAAGAACCATCAACTACAGACTGTTTTTTTAAACAGTATTTTATATTTTCTAAGGTCTTTTCATATTATTTTATATAATTTATGTTTAAGTGTTTATGCCTTAAATTGCCAATTTAATGAAAAAAAAAAATGACATGGTCAAATCTATGTGTCAAAGCGTAAAAATAATCACATAACCCAGCTGTGTGACTAGTGCTCCAGATTGGCTCAGATTCCATTTGGGACTAGCGGTTATCTGCAGCTTCTGAGTGCTACTCTACCTATGTGTTTAACCCCATTTGTGAAACCAGATCACTATACTAATTTAACCCTTTGAGTGCTAAGCACTTTCCCACCTGGGTGCTAAGCACATTTGAGGGTTTTTTAATTTTACATTTTAAAAAAAAATTTAAACTTTTTTCCTTTTATTTTCAGCCTTATACCATTGGAAAGGTTAGGCGATTACCTTTCCAATGGTGGGTCTTGGGGTTCTGTAGCTGCTTAGATGCCTGAGATACAGGCTTCTAAGCAGCATGCCCCCTTTCCCTATATTGTCCATTGTGTTTTTTTACATAAAGTTGCGCGGTGACGTCATCATGTCATTACGCGTGACGTCACCACGCAAAACGCGATGCCTGTCACTCTACAGGCACGATCGCCGGGGTAGGAGTAGGTGGGAGCCCCCAGATCTCCGTCAAGGTGGGAGAGTGCTAGCGACGGCTCTGAGCCGTCGTTAGCACCTGAGTGAGAAACTCTGCGACGGCTCAGAACCGTCGTTAGCACTCAAGGGGTTAAAGGGTTAAGTCAAAATGTATTTTTCATGAGTCAGAGAGAGCATGCCATTTTACATAACTTTCCAATTTACTTGTATTATCTAATTTGCTTTATTCTCTTAGTATCATCAGTTTAAAAGCATACCTAGGTAGGCTAAAAAAGCATCAATGTAAACTGCTGATGGGTGGCTGCACATGAAGGCCTCATCATTGGTAAACTTATGTGTTTAGCTAACTCTCATTAGTGCCTTACTGCTTTTTCAATAATGGATACCAAGCAAATTTGATAGCAGAATTAAATTGGAAAATTGTTTAAAGTTTTATCTCAGTCATGAAAGAAAATATTTTGTTTTTGATGTCCCTTTAAGTGGACAAAATATTACCATAGGTCAAATTTAAAAGGACAGTGAACTCAAATTGTAATTCAGCATAGTGATTGGTTGATATGTGCAGAAGTTTGTTTATAACTGGCCCTAATTTGTCACAACAAAGGTAGCTAGATAAACCACACTGAAAAGGATATTAAAAGGGTGTGTCCCTGGCCTGCAAAACAATGTATATTTTTCTAACAAAATTCTTTAACCCAATTAGTTGATGTACACTATTTCACACACACATTATAATTAAAGAGACAGGAATCCAAAAAGTTTACTTTCATGATTCAGATAGAGCGTGCAATTTTTAACACCTTTCTAATTTACTCCTATTATCAAATTTTCTGTGTTCTCTTGGCAGTTTTTGTTGAAAAGAACAGAGGTAAGCTAAGGAGCGTGCTCGTGTTTGGAGCACTATATGGCAGCCTTATATATTGTCAAATAGTGCTCCAGACATAGGAACAGAGCAAATGTGATATTAGAAGAAAATTTGAAAAAATTAAATAAATTGTGTGCTCTGCCTGAGTCACAAAATATATTTTTGGGGTTTCATATCCCTTTAACTCCTTGGGAGATGTCAATACGCAACACACAGATTGTCACAGCCCCAAGACTGGGCACTGTTTCTCATAATCTAGCCCAGGGCTGCACAGCTTTATCTACCCTCTAATCCCTAGTGTTATAGCAATGCCCTCTCTACCAGCTGTGGTACCTCCCGTAAAACTAGGAGCCCCTGGACTGGACAATTAAGGCTGTGACACACTGCAAGCGATGTGGCGCGAGGCGAAGGAGCTGCTTCGCACCGCATCGCATAGCTTCTTAAAGGGACAGTCTAGTCCAAAAAAACTTTCATGATTCAGATAGGGCATGTAATTTTAAACAATTTTCCAATTTACTTTTATCACCAATTTTTCTTTGTTCTCTTTGTATTCTTAGTTGAAAGCTTAACTTAGGAGGTTCACATGCTAATTTCTTAGACCTTGAAGGCCGCCTCTTAAGAATGCATTTTAACAGGTTTTTCACCACTAGAGGGTGTTAGTTCATGTTTTTCATATAGATAACACTGTGCTCGTGCACGTGAAGTTACCTGGGAGCCATCACTGATTGGCTAAACTGCAAGTCTGTCAAAAGAACAAATAAAGGGGCAGTCTGCAGAGGCTTAGATACAAGATAATCACAGAGGTAAAAAATACATCAATATAACTGTGTTGGTTATGCAAAACTAGGGAATGGGTAAACAAGGGATTATCTATCTTTCAAAACAATAACAATTCTGGTGTAGACTGTCCCTTTAAGTTCAAATATTTCCTCTCTGAGCGCTCAACTACACGACCTGATGCGGCAGAGTGCTCAGAGATGAAAAGGCAAGACACACTGAGTGCGCACAGCCGCTCCGCTTGCAGTGTGTCACAGCCTTAACATGACGCCATAAACAGCTGCTGCCTTGTGCCACATATTCTCTGGTATAGCCTCCGGGTAAGCTTGCTACTCTTGTCTCAACCTCCAACACCACAAGCTGTTCATTCCTTAGGTTTGCGTCTTCTAGTCGCTTAGGTTTAGTACTTAAAGGTAGAAAATAGCACAGCACTTAGTGCCAGTATCCAGGTGCATGCTGTCAGGACCCTGCACAGATCCCAAATAACTGCAATATATGAAAGACAGCAGAACCACGAGATGTGTATCAATATCCTTTATTAGTGAGACATCACACGGAACGACGACGTTTCGGTCACAAACTGACCTTAATCATGTTTTAATGATTAAGGTCAGTTTGTGACCGAAACGTCGTCGTTCCGTGTGATGTCTCACTAAAAAAGGATATTGATACACATCTCGTGGTGCTGCTGTCTTTCATATATTAGTACTTAAAGGGACAGTCAAGGCCAAAAAAAACTTCCATGATTTAAATAGGGAATGTCATTTTAAACAACTTTCCAATTTACCAAGTTCTCTTGGTATTCTTAGTTGAAAGCTAAACCTAGGAGGTTTATAGGCTAATTTCTTAGACCTTGAAGACTGCCTCTAATCTGAATGCATTTTGACCACTAGAGGGCATTAGTTCATGTGTTTCAAATAGATAACATTGAGCTCATGCACATGAAGTTACCCTGGAGAGAGCACTGACTGGCTAAATGCAAGTCTGTCAAAAGAACTGAAATAAGGGGGCAGTTTGCAGAAACATAGATACAAGGTAATCACAGAGGTAAAAAGTGTATTTCTATAACTGTGTTGGTTATGCAAAACTGGGTAATGGGTAGGGATTCTCTTTTCTTTTTAAACAACTAAAATTCTGGTGTTGACTGTCCCTTTAAGCTTTTCTAATGAGATGCTGGTACCCCAACTTTACTGTCAAATACCCTAATTATTAAGAAAACAGCTAACCACAGTGGATTAAAAAAAAAAAAAAAAAAAGAAACCTGCAAGTAGACGTTAAAGAAATTTAATCAGTGCCAGGTGACAATGTTTAGTTATCATAGTGACCTGGCACTAGATATTTGCCAAGCCTTGCTTTAAAGGGAGAGTCTACACCAGAATTGTTATTGTTTAAAAAGATAAAGATAATCCCTTTATTACCCATTCCCCAGTTTTGCATAACCAACACAGTTATATTAATATACTTTCTTCTGTTAAGTGTGATCAGTCCACGGGTCATCATTACTTCTGGGATATTACTCCTCCCCAACAGGAAGTGCAAGAGGATTCACCCAGCAGAGCTGCATATAGCTCCTCCCCTCTACGTCACTCCCAGTCATTCTCTTGCACCCAACGACTAGATAGGATGTGTGAGAGGACTATGGTGATTATACTTAGTTTTATATCTTCAATCAAAAGTTTGTTATTTTAAAATAGCACCGGAGTGTGTTATTATCTCTCTGGCAGAGTTTGAAGAAGAATCTACCAGAGTTTTTGTTATGATTTTAGCCGGAGTAGTTAAGATCATATTGCTGTTTCTCGGCCATCTGAGGAGAGGTAAACTTCAGATCAGGGGACAGCGGGCAGATAAATCTGCATAGAGGTATGTAGCAGTTTTTATTTTCTGACAATGGAATTGATGAGAAAATCCTGCCATACCGATATAATGTCATGTATGTATACTTTACACTTCAGTATTCTGGGGAATGGTACTTCACTAGAATTACACTCTAAGAAATACATAAAGCTGTTTAATAACTAGAGATTATGTTTAACGTTTTTGCTGGAATGTAAAATCGTTTTCATTTACTGAGGTACTGAGTGAATAAATGTTTGGGCACTATTTTTCCACTTGGCAGTTGCTTAATCTGTTTTCTGACAGTTTCTGTTCTCCCTCACTGCTGTGTGTGAGGGGGAGGGGCCGTTTTTTGGCGCTTTTACTACGCATCAAATATTTCAGTCAGCAACTCATTGTATTCCCTGCATGATCCGGTTCATCTCTACAGAGCTCAGGGGTCTTCAAAACTTATTTTGAGGGAGGTAATTTCTCTCAGCAGAGCTGTGAGAATTATAGTTTGACTGAGATAAAAAACGTTTATTCTGTAATTTGTTTCCTGCTTTCAGAATTTGTTATCTTTGCTAATGGGATTAAACCTTTGCTAAAGTTGTGTTATTTACAAGGATTGAGGCTATAACTGTTTCAATTTATTAATTTTCAACTGTCATAGATCTTCTGTGCTTCTTAAAGGCACAGTACGTTTTAATATTATTCTAATTGAATTGTATTTCCAAGTTACAAGTTTATTTGCTAGTGTGTTAAACATGTCTGATTCAGAGGATGATACCTGTGTCATTTGTTGCAATGCCAAAGTGGAGCCCAATAGAAATTTATGTACTAACTGTATTGATGCTACTTTAAATAAAAGTCAATCTGTACAAATTGAACAAATTTCACCAAACAACGAGGGGAGAGTTATGCCGACTAACTCGCCTCACGTGTCAGTACCTACATCTCCCGCTCAGAGGGAGGTGCCTGATATTGTAGCGCCGAGTACATCTGGGCGGCCATTACAAATCACATTACAGGATATGGCTACTGTTATGACTGAGGTTTTGGCTAAATTACCAGAACTAAGAGGTAAGCGTGATCACTCTGGGGTGAGAACAGAGTGCGCTGATAATATTAGGGCCATGTCAGACACTGCGTCACAGGTGGCAGAACATGAGGACGGAGAGCTTCATTCTGTGGGTGACGGTTCTGATCCAAACAGACTGGATTCAGATATTTCAAATTTTAAATTTAAACTGGAAAACCTCCGTGTATTACTAGGGGAGGTGTTAGCGGCTCTGAATGATTGTAACACAGTTGCAATACCAGAGAAAATGTGTAGGTTGGATAAATATTTTGCGGTACCGACGAGTACTGAGGTTTTTCCTATACCTAAGAGACTTACTGAAATTGTTACTAAGGAGTGGGATAGACCCGGTGTGCCGTTCTCACCCCCTCCGATATTTAGAAAAATGTTTCCAATAGACGCCACCACAAGGGACTTATGGCAAGCGGTCCCTAAGGTGGAGGGAGCAGTTTCTACCTTAGCTAAGCGTACCACTATCCCGGTGGAGGATAGCTGTGCTTTTTCAGATCCAATGGATAAAAAATTAGAGGGTTACCTTAAGAAAATGTTTGTTCAACAAGGTTTTATATTGCAACCCCTTGCATGCATTGCGCCGATCACGGCTGCAGCGGCATTCTGGATTGAGTCTCTGGAAGAGAACATTGGTTCAGCTACTCTGGACGACATTACGGACAGGCTTAGAGTCCTTAAACTAGCTAATTCATTCATTTCGGAGGCCGTAGTACATCTTACTAAACTTACGGCGAAGAATTCAGGATTCGCCATTCAGGCACGCAGGGCGCTGTGGCTAAAATCCTGGTCAGCTGATGTTACTTCTAAGTCTAAATTGCTTAATATACCTTTCAAAGGGCAGACCTTATTCGGGCCCGGGTTGAAAGAGATTATCGCTGACATTACAGGAGGTAAAGGCCATGCCCTGCCTCAGGACAAAGCCAAAGCCAAGACTAGACAGTCTAATTTTCGTTCCTTTCGTAATTTCAAAGCAGGAGCAGCATCAACTTCCTCTGCACCAAAACAGGAAGGAGCTGTTGCTCGCTACAGACAAGGCTGGAAACCTAACCACTCCTGGAACAAGGGCAAGCAGACTAGGAAACCTGCTGCTGCCCCTAAAACAGCATGAATTGAGGGCCCCCGATCCGGGATCGGATCTAGTGGGGGGCAGACTTTCTCTCTTCGCCCAGGCTTGGGCAAGAGATGTTCAGGATCCCTGGGCGCTAGAGATAATATCTCAGGGATACCTTCTGGACTTCAAATACTCTCCTCCAAGAGAGAGATTTCATCTGTCAAGATTGTCAACAATCCAGACAAAGAAAGAGGCGTTTCTACGCTGCGTACAAGAGCTCTTGTTAATGGGAGTAATCCATCCAGTTCCACGATCGGAACAGGGACAGGGGTTTTACTCAAATCTGTTTGTGGTTCCCAAAAAAGAGGGAACTTTCAGACCAATCCTGGACTTAAAGATCCTAAACAAATTCCTAAGAGTTCCATCGTTCAAGATGGAGACTATTCGGACAATTTTACCTATGATCCAAGAGGGTCAGTACATGACCACTGTAGATTTAAAAGATGCTTACCTTCACATACCGATTCACAAAGATCATTATCGGTACCTAAGGTTTGCCTTCCTAGACAGGCATTACCAGTTTGTGGCTCTTCCATTCGGATTGGCTACAGCTCCAAGAATCTTCACAAAGGTTCTGGGTGCTCTTCTGGCGGTACTAAGACCGTGGGGAATCTCGGTAGCTCCATACCTAGACGACATTCTGATACAAGCTTCAAGCTTTCAAACTGCCAAGTCTCATACAGAGTTAGTGCTGGCATTTCTAAGGTCACATGGATGGAAGGTGAACGAAAAGAAAAGTTCACTCGTTCCACTCACAAGAGTTCCCTTCCTGGGGACTCTTATAGATTCTGTAGAAATGAAGATTTACCTGACAGAGGACAGGCTAACAAGACTTCAAAGTGCTTGCCGCACCCTTCATTCCATTCAACACCCGTCAGTGGCTCAATGCATGGAGGTAATCGGCTTAATGGTAGCGGCAATGGACATAGTACCCTTTGCACGCTTACACCTCAGACCACTGCAACTGTGCATGCTAAGTCAGTGGAATGGGGATTACTCAGACTTATCCCCTTCTCTGAATCTGGATCAAGAGATCAGAAATTCTCTTCTATGGTGGCTTTCTCGGCCACATCTGTCCAGGGGGATGCCATTCAGCAGACCAGACTGGACAATTGTAACAACAGACGCCAGCCTTCTAGGTTGGGGTGCCGTCTGGAATTCTCTGAAGGCTCAGGGACAATGGAGTCAGGAGGAGAGTCTCCTGCCAATAAACATTCTGGAATTGAGAGCAGTTCTCAATGCCCTCCTGGCTTGGCCCCAGTTGACAACTCGGGGGTTCATCAGGTTTCAGTCGGACAACATCACGACTGTAGCTTACATCAACCATCAGGGAGGGACAAGAAGCTCCCTAGCTATGATGGAAGTATCAAAGATAATTCGCTGGGCAGAGTCTCACTCTTGCCACCTGTCAGCAATCCACATCCCGGGAGTGGAGAACTGGGAGGCGGATTTCTTAAGTCGTCAGACTTTTCATCCGGGGGAGTGGGAACTTCATCCGGAGGTCTTTGCCCAAATACTTCGACGTTGGGGCAAACCAGAGATAGATCTCATGGCGTCTCGACAGAACGCCAAGCTTCCTCGTTACGGGTCCAGATCCAGGGATCCAGGAGCAGTCCTGATAGATGCTCTGACAGCACCTTGGGACTTCAGGATGGCTTACGTGTTTCCACCCTTCCCGTTACTTCCTCGATTGATTGCCAGAATCAAACAAGAGAGAGCATCAGTGATTCTAATAGCACCTGCGTGGCCACGCAGGACTTGGTATGCAGACCTGGTGGACATGTCATCCTGTCCACCTTGGTCTCTACCTCTGAAACAGGACCTTCTGATACAGGGTCCCTTCAAACATCAAAATCTAACTTCTCTGAAGCTGACTGCTTGGAAATTGAACGCTTGATTTTATCAAGACGTGGGTTTTCTGAGTCAGTTATTGATACCTTAATACAGGCTAGGAAACCTGTTACCAGAAAGATTTACCATAAGATATGGCGTAAATACCTATATTGGTGTGAATCCAAAGGTTACTCTTGGAGTAAGGTTAGGATTCCTAGGATATTGTCTTTTCTACAAGAAGGTTTAGAAAAGGGTTTATCTGCTAGTTCATTAAAGGGACAGATCTCAGCTCTGTCCATTCTGTTACACAAACGTCTGTCAGAAGTTCCTGACGTCCAGGCTTTTTGTCAGGCTTTGGCCAGGATTAAGCCTGTGTTTAAAACTGTTGCTCCACCATGGAGTTTAAACCTTGTTCTTAATGTTTTACAGGGCGTTCCGTTTGAACCCCTTCATTCCATTGATATAAAGTTGTTATCTTGGAAAGTTCTATTTTTAATGGCTATTTCATCGGCTCGAAGAGTCTCTGAATTATCAGCCTTACATTGTGATTCTCCTTATTTGATTTTTCATTCGGATAAGGTAGTCCTGCGTACTAAACCTGGGTTCTTACCTAAGGTAGTTACTAACAGGAATATCAATCAAGAGATTGTTGTTCCTTCTTTATGCCCAAATCCTTCTTCAAAGAAGGAACGTCTACTGCACAACCTGGATGTAGTCCGTGCTCTAAAATTTTACTTATAGGCAACTAAGGAATTTCGACAAACGTCTTCTCTGTTTGTCATTTACTCTGGGCAGAGGAGAGGTCAAAAAGCTTCCGCTACCTCTCTTTCTTTTTGGCTTCGTAGCATAATTCGTTTAGCTTATGAGACTGCTGGACAGCAGCCTCCTGAAAGAATTACAGCTCATTCTACTAGAGCTGTGGCTTCCACTTGGGCCTTCAAGATTGAGGCCTCTGTTGAACAGATTTGCAAGGCTGCAACTTGGTCTTCGCTTCATACTTTTTCCAAATTTTACAAATTTGACACTTTTGCTTCATCGGAGGCTATTTTTGGGAGAAAGGTTCTTCAGGCAGTGGTTCCTTCTGTATAAAGAGCCTGCCTATCCCTCCCGTCATCCGTGTACTTTTGCTTTGGTATTGGTATCCCAGAAGTAATGATGACCCGTGGACTGATCACACTTAACAGAAGAAAACATAATTTATGCTTACCTGATAAATTCCTTTCTTCTGTAGTGTGATCAGTCCACGGCCCGCCCTGTTTTTAAGGCAGGTAAATATTTTTTAATTTATACTCCAGTCACCACTTCACCCTTGGCTTTTCCTTTCTCGTTGGTCCTTGGTCGAATGACTGGGAGTGACGTAGAGGGGAGGAGCTATATGCAGCTCTGCTGGGTGAATCCTCTTGCACTTCCTGTTGGGGAGGAGTAATATCCCAGAAGTAATGATGACCCGTGGACTGATCACACTACAGAAGAAAGGAATTTATCAGGTAAGCATAAATTATGTTTTTTACCTCTGTGATTACCTTGTATCTAAGCCTCTGCAGACTGCCCCCTTATCTCAGTGTTTTTGACAGACATGCAGTTTAGCCAATCAGTGCAGACTCCTAAATAACTCCTCGGGAGTGAACACAATATTATCTATATGACACACATGAACTAGTACTGTCTAACTGTGAAAAACTTTCAAAATGCTCAGAGGCGGTTTTCAACGGTTTAGAAATCAGTTTGAGCCTACTATTTTTGAAATATACCACCAAGGGAACAAAGCAAATTTAATGATAAAAGTCAATTGGAAAGTTGTAGGTTTAAAATGTCATGCCCTATCTGAATCATGCAAGTTTAATTTTGAGTAGACTGTCCCTTTAAAGTGACAGTCTGCACCAAAGTTTTTGTCTAAAGGGACACTGAACCCAAAAATTTCCTGATTCAGATGGAGCATGCTGTGCTTGCTTGTAATTTATAAAGACAATAGTGCACGTGTGAGGAGGGAGTCACGTGCACACTCTGGGGGCTCACGTGCACACTCATATGCACACAATGGTGGAAAAAAAATGCAAATAGGCTAATCTTGGATTGGAAGATAAAATTTGTCACTCACAGTGAGCCCATCCTCCTCTAGGCGTGGGAGGTGGACAAGCCTCAGAACAATTGGTAAAACAGACAGGAGAAAAGTAAGTTTTATAATAATTTTACTATCTAAGTTTTTATTTTGAATGCTCATATACATTATAAACTTAATCCTCTATGTGGCTGTATATTTATTTTGGTTTTGGTTTTGTGTTTTGTGCTGTGTTGACTGGTCCTTTAAGCAAATTTCTTATTTACTCCTATTATCAATGGTTCTTTGTTCTCTTGCTATCTTTATATAAAAAAGAAGGCATCTAAGCTTTTTTCTTGGTTCAGAACTCTGGACAGCACTTTTTTATTGGTGGATGAATTTATCCACCAATCAGCAAGGACAACCTAGGTTGTTCACCAAAAATGGGCCGGCATCTAAACTTACATTCTGGCATTTAAAATTGGAGTAATAGGAGTAAATTAATAAGTTGCTAAAAAATTTCATGCTCTATCTGAATCACAAAAGAAAAAAATTTGGGTTCAGTGTTCCTTTATAACATAGATAATCCCTTATTTACCTTGTCCCTAGTTTTGCATGACCAACACGGTTATAGTAATAAACTTTTTACCACTGTGATTACCTTGTATATAAGACTCTGCAGACTGTCCCCTTATCACAGCGCTATTTACAGACTTTCATTTTAGCCAATTAATGCTGACTCATGAATAACTACACTGAGTGAGCACAATGTTTTATATACACATCAACTAGCAGTGTCTTGCTGTGAAAAGCTATAAAAATGCAATGAGATAAGGGGTCTGTAGTGGCTTAGAGAACGGCAGAAATTTAGAGGTTTAAAGGTTATAATGTATTTTAATATAACAATGTTGGTTGTACAAAGCTAATGGATGGGTAGTAAAGGTGTTATCTATCTTTTTAAAAATTAAACAAAAATTAGAGTAGACTGTCCATTTAATTGTAACAGCAAGTATATTAATTATATTACACCATATTTTTATATTTATAAACCGCTTTCAGAAACCACATCTTTTTTTAAAAACAAAATCTTCAAAGAATACTGCAAGTATAATTTATCTAGCAGTTATGCCCAGCTAAGCTGAGTGACGTAGTAACGTTATCACCTAATTATACATGTACTATTTTGTGCAAATATATCACCAGCTCAACACTTAAAGGGACATTCCAGCCAAAATTGTAATCTACATGGATGCATTTCAGTTCTGAATAAAAGCAGTTTTGAAATGAGCTATTAGTATAAAAAAAATGTTGGTGCACTGAGAATATCTAGATGTGTTTCACAGGCACGTGCAGAGAAAAACGTTGAAACTAAAACCGTGATCAATTTTACTAGAAGCATTTTTGCCAATGTATGTATGTTTCTATACAATTATGTAATTTATCTATGTGCATTTAAATGTTGACCGGAATGTCCCTTCAAGCAACCTAATTGTTAAGCCTGAAATAAAAGTGCTTTAAAGGGACACCAAATCCAATTTTTTTCTTTTGTGATTCAGATGGAGCATGCAATTTTAAGCAACTTTCTAATTTACTCCTATTATCACATTTTCTTCATTCTCTTGGTATCTTTATTTGAAATGCAAGAATGTAAGTTTAGATGCCGGCCCATTTTTGGTGAACACCCTGGGTTGTTCTTGCTGATTGGTGGATAAATTCACCCACCAATAAACAAGTGCTTTCCATGGTTCTGAACCAAAAGATAGCTTAGATGCCTTCTTTTTCAAATAAAGATTGCAAGAGAACAAAGAAAAATCGATAATAGGAGTAAATTAGAAAGTTGCTTAAAATTGCATGCTCTATCTGAATCGCAAAAGAAAAAATTTGGGTTCAGTGTCCCTTTAACTTGTAAGAAAACATCAAATACATACAAGGTAACAATTAAAAAACTTAATTCAGATCACTGTTTGCTACATTTACTTTAATGTGAAGGTCCATTTTGATGAAATAGTGTCCGGTTTTTAATAAACCTATTAAAAACAAGGGCACTTTAATTCATCAAAATTGACATTTCACTGTTTTCTTCAAAAACTTACCTTTTAACCTGGCAGCCGCTCCAGCACTTCCTCCGCCCGTCGCAAGCCGTCTTCGCGGGTCCAAAATAAAGAATCCAGCTTCCTCCAATCACAGCGTTGCATCAGGCCAAGATTCCCCCGGGGGGAAGCTGTGATTGGAGGAAGCCTGATTCGTCATTTCTGACGTCTGCAGAGGCTTCTGATGGCCGGGGGAATCGCTGGAGGGGCATTCAGGATTAAAAGGTAAATTTTTGAAGAAAATAGTGAAATGTCAATTTTTATGAATTAAAGTGCCCTTGTTTTTAATAGGTTTATTAAAAACCGGGCACTAATTAATCAAAATGGACCTTCACTTTAAATAGCAGTTTGAGCTAACATTTTTAATGTGACTTAAAGGAACACGAAACCCATGTACCTACTGTACTTCTATTATCAAATTTGCTCATTCTAATGTTATTCTTTGCTTAAGAGATATCTGGATTGTGCACTTTTCTGAAGAATTAAATGACAGGAAATTGTGCTGCTATCTAGTGCTCTTGCTAATGTATAAAATTGTTGCAAAAGTGCTGTAATATAGTACTGGAGACACGTGCACACTCCTGAGCTTAACCTTTTGATTTTAAACCAATGATAACAAAGAAACAAAGAAAATGTGATAACATAAATAAATTGGAAAGTTGTTTAGAATTGTATGTTCTATCTGAATCATGAAATAATTGTTTTTTAGTTTTATGTCCCTTTAACAGTATTACATAGAGGTGAACCTCTACAGTCAGAGATATAAAGTAAAAGCAACTGCCAAAGATATGAGGTTCTCTCAAGTCATGTAGTTTAGCACAATTACCTTACTGTAAGGCTTAAAAACAGCACACGTTGGAACCATTCCGCTCAATTATTATTAGAATTTATTTGTAAAGGTGCCTTATTATAATGATGTAACAACTTCCATATGGCAGCTAGGTTCAGCACAGTTAATCTCCTACCTTGCTTCCCTTTATCTTTCTATAAACAGAGCTGACAAGGCAGTAGATTTGCAAATATGACCCAAACCCTTAAAGGGACACTGAACCCAATTTTTTTTCTTTTGTAGTTCAGATAGAGAGCATGCAATTTTAAGCAACTATTTAATTCACGCCTATTATCAAATTTTCTTCATTTCTTGCTATCTTTATTTGAAAATCAAGAATTTAAGTTTAGATGCCGGCCTATGTTTGTGAACAACCTGGGTTTTTATTGCTGATTGGTGGATAAATTCACCCACCAATAAACAAGTGCTGTCCAGAGTACTGAACCAAAAATTGACTGGCTCTTAAGCTTAGATCCCTGTTTTTTCAAATAAAAATAGCAAGATAACGAAGAAAATTTGATAATAGGAGTAAATTAGAAAGTTGCTTAAAATTGCAGGCTCTATCTAAATCACAAAGGGAAAATTTGGGTTCAGTGTCCCTTTAATGATAAAGGTCAAATCACTGTTACATTTTTTTTATAGGTAATCAAGGGATTAAATCACTGCTGATAGTCAATCAACAGTGATTTAACTCCTCATATGCATTAAAACATTTCATTATTGCCGTGGGGGATTCCAGGCAATAAAGGGTTCTAATCACTGCTGACACTAACAATCAAAGAGTTCAAGAACTGCCAAGTGTGACATACAACAGTAATTAACCCCTCAATTGCCTTCATACATGGTTTAGTTAACCAATGGGTTTCAACACTATTTTATTCATTGTACAAATATAACATCATACGTTCTAAGTTTTTTGGCATCTAGATTCTGTTGCCAGGAATTTGACAGCTGCTAGATTTAAACACATTGTTTAGGTTTCATTTTAGCAGCCAATAATTTCTAAAATTAAAGGGACATGAAACCCAACAATTTTATTTCATGATTCAGATAAAACATACAATTTTAAACAACCCTCCAATATAGTTGTATTACTAATTTTTCTTCATTCTCTTGGTATCTTTTATTGGAGGAGCAGCAATGCACTACTGAGATCTAGCTGAACACATCGGTAAGCCAATCGCAAACAGCATATATGTGCCGCCACAAATCGGCAGCTAGCTCCCAGCTCCTGAGTCTACCTAGGTATGCTTTTCAACAATGAGTACCAAGAGAACAAAGCCAATTAGATTATAAAAGTAAATTGGAAAGTTGCTTAAAAATGTATTCTCTAATTCAGGAAAGATTTTTTTTTTTTTGTGTGTGTCTTTTAAGTATAACAGGTACTTCTATTCATTATTATTATTATTCACTAAACATATGGCTTTGCATCTATACAAGATTTAGCCTTATATATCCCAACTAAAGGGCTAATTTAGCAATGTCATATTTATTTTTATTTCTATACAAGTAGCCTAAAAGTCAACTATATAAGGTTTCACCACTCTTCGTCACTCAAATAGCAAGACCTTTTAAACTGCAATTTCACAATGCTTAGCATGTCTACATTTTTAATAAATCAATATGACCCTTGCTATACTTTTCTAAATGAATGTATTACAATCTCTATTACCTAAACTTAATTAACTGTGCATTTAAATAGAAAGTAGGGCATAAGAAATATGTGCTCTGTTTCACTCCCCTAGTGTTTGCAGTGCAATGTATATCATTTCTATTTAAAGTCACAGCATGATGCTTATACGGAGGGTGAGTGAACGAGCAAACGAGAGAACAGCTGTAGAAGACAAGTTGTTGGTGTTATTCTGACCTGCAGCAGCTTAGAATGAATAATTGTAATAAATTAATGGATTGATGGCTAAATGAAGATACACCATGGACCAAACTTTATCCCTCATACCTATACTTCATTCCAGGCTGACGTAAGCTAGAATCACTTGGGGTTGGAACATTTTGCACTGACAGATGTCCAAGGCTCCGGGCGACCATGGCTACAGCTCGGAATTTTGTTCGAGCGGCAAGATTTGGGCTACTGACATTTTGCCGGTTCAGCCTATCTTCTGCACTGCGCGTTTTCAAGTTGTGTTCGGAACATGCAAAAGAAACCTGCATTTTGTCGTCTTTTTCTTCTCCAACTTAAACAAAAATTGATGTTTATTGAATCTCCAAGGTATTTTATTCTTTTCTGAGCTTAATAAAGTTTTTAAAATTCCTGATTATTTTATAGTGACCATGAGCCAAGTTGAAAATGTTTTTTTTTCCAATCTTCTCAAAAGGTAATCATTGTAGAATAAAGTTTATACCCATTATATATTACTATCATTTAAAAAAAGTCAAATCCACTTTTTTTTAAAAAGAGACACCAAATAGAATTGTTTTGGTTACATCATCATGGTATCTGCATGGTTTTTAAAAAAGAAATCAGCTCTGTAATTCAGAGCTTAAAAATAAAAAAGTAAAAGAATGTTTAGAAATATTTATGTAAACTGCTCCAAATGTATTGTAGAAAAAAATATCCCATAGCTTCTTGTGTGGCATAAATCACAGAGACGTTGTGTGTTATTCTGTAGCTTCTTGCAAACAACAAAAGTCATCAATGACTTGGACATCCCAAAAGGCACTAATCCTGGTTAAAATGTGAGCAAATGATTCCAGCTTGTATGCTGTTCAGTTCTGTATAGTAACTACACCTCCTTGTTCAGATGTCGACCTCTGATGTCAAGAGCAGAATATTCCTCCACTGATCCTGCACGATTCAGATACTTCCTTAAGTCAATTATATGAGCAGTGATGTGAATGCATGTAGCGATTTATTATTAACAAAAAAGGGATGTGCTGTCGTGTCTTGTTCTGTTGCTTCATTGGCTAAATAAGTAACCTAATTATCTGCTGCCCTTACAAACAATATTTCCTGAAGTTTATAGTAGTTTCTTTTGTACTCACTACAAACTAATTGTTATTTGATATATTTGTTCTTTAACACAGTAGAACAAGTACTGAAGAAAGAATAGTATAAGACTGCAAGGTAAAAAGATTTTTTTTAAGCAGGAATTCAAATACTAATAATTAACATGCAACATGATATGTTATGAAGCTATTTTTGTACACATCGTACTATACATAAACTTGGCACAGATGCTTGAGATGTGATACAGTTAAAATCCCTGTTTTGTTTCTTAAAGGGAAAGTCAACTCAAATGCAAGCAGTTTTAAAATAAAAAAAAAACTTCTGTTATCAAATTTGTTTCTCTTTGTATCTTTTATTGAAGAGTAAACCTAGGTAGGCTTATGAGTTGTAATGCACTACTGGGAGGTAGCCGAACACATCTGGTGAGCCAATTAAAAAATATATGCATATATGTGTAGCTACTAATCACCAGCTAGCTCACAGTAATGAATTGCTGCTCCTGAGGCTACCTAAGTATGCTCTTCAACAAAGGATACTAAGAGAACTAAGCACATTTGATAAAGAAAGTAAATTAGAAAGTTGTTTACAATTGTATGCTCTACATTAATCATGATTGTCTAATTTTGACTTTACTGTCCTTTTAAGATGATTTATAAAACAGCCTTTTAGCCGACAAAGTCAGTGAATATTTTAAATACACATTTTAAAATAAAAACAAAGGAATCTCTTAAAAGTAGGGCAAAATTTCTCTTAAAAGAACAAAATTAAACATTTATGACACAGACAGAGCATAAAAAAACCTTTCCAATGTATTTTTTATTATCAAACTCCCTTGGTATCTTTGAACTTAACTGCCTTCCATGAGAGCATACCTAGGTAGTCTTATTAGTGTGCATGTGTCTTGCACATACACTATACGATAGCAGCATCTTGCAAAAATGTTTGTAACAATACAATAAATAATGTGCTCATGATACTATTTGGTTATGGAAAGGATACCTAGAAAAATCGTACATTTTTTTTTAATTTGATTTCCATGTGCTTTTAAAGGGACAGTCTAGTCAAAATTAAACTTTCATGATTCAGATAGGGCATGTAAATTTTAAAAAAAATGCAATTTACTTTTATCATCAAATTTGCTTTGTTCCCTTAGTGGGATTTTTTAAAAGCTAAACCTAGGTAGGCTCAAACTGATTTATAAACAGTTGAAAACCGCCTCTTAGCTCAGAGCATTTTGAAAGTTTTTCACAGTTAGACAGTACTAGTGCATGTGTGTCATATAGAGAACATTGTGCTCTCTCCCGTGGAGTTATTTAGGAGTCTGCACTGATTGGCTAAACTGCATGTCTGTCAAAAGCACTGAGATAAGGGGGCAGTCTGCAGAGGTTTAGATACAAGGTAATTACAGAGGTAAAACATAAATTAATATAAAAGTGTTGGTTATGCAAAACTGGGTAATGGGTAAAAGGGATTATCTATCCTTTTAAACAATAAAAATTCTGGTGTAGACTGTCTCTTTAAGACAACATAAGTAACTGCCTCTGGACACTTTTTTTTAGAGGGCCACCTGTCCAGTGATACAAAACCCACTCTATATAGTTAGACTGAGCTTCCCGCAAATTGGCTGCCCAGAGTAAATAGAAACTGAACTGATTTATAATCTATTTTGGCACTTAAAGGGACAGTAAACACTAAATAAATGCTAGATAGAATGATGCATTCAAAGAAAAGATTAGTCCATGACTAACATGTAGATGTATTTTTTAAAGTTTCTTTAGCTGTTTAAATAGTGACAAAATAAGTTTAAAGTTTTAGTGTCTATAAAACACTGGGAGCTGCCATGTTGCTGTGGCCAATTAGGGTCAGTTATACATATGTCACTAAAGTGTGCAGCCAATGGTTGTTCTGGATTTAACAGTGTTCTGCACTTCCATTTCTACCAGGAACTGAAAAGCTCACAATTTCAGAATAGAATTACAGTAAAAGGGGACAAAAGAAATAATGAAAGCATATTGCAGACTTATTTTATATTACCATCTCAAAGAGTTTAACAGCTTTCCAATTTACTTATTTTATCTAATTTGCTTTAATTTGCTTTGTTCTCTTGATATCCTTTGTTGACAAGGATACCTAGATAAGCTTAGGAGCTTTGAGCTATCTGTTGATTGGTGACTACACATATATGCCTCGTCATTGACTTACCAAGGTGTTCCTCTAGCTCCCAGTAGAGAATTGCTGCTCCTTCAATAAAGGATACTAAGAATGAAGCAAAATTGATAATATAAGTAAATTGGAAAGTTGCTTAAAATGTAAACATGTCAGACACGTTGTCCCTGTTAAGCTATTAAATGTTTTAATGTTTTGAATAAAAGTGATTTAATTGTATACACTTGTTTTGTGCTGCTTACATTTTTTTTTACTTAATTTTCACATATAATGGATCTATACATAAAATAATGTTATATTTTTAATCTTCAAAGTTTCCAGGGGGGAAAAAAAGGATACATTGTGTTGATTTTGCACTAAAAAAAGACCTACATTAGGGCTTAAGTTTAAGTGACATCTAAAAACTCCAAAACAGCACAGCAGTGACAGGGTTAAGAGATAAAGCTGTAAAAAGCTTTGGACAAATGTGTTCAGGAATCACTTGAAACTCTGAGAACTTCAGGGAAGTCTTACAGAGCACCAGGAATTCCATCCCTACCTTAAACAAATATATCACAACTAGAAGGTCACAGAGCATACTGCTGGAGCAGTGTCCCACATTAAAGGGACATTAATGGGAACCCTCAAGTCAAAATAAAACTTTCATGATTTAGAGAGAGCATGCAATTTTAAAAATCTTTCCAATTTACTTCCATTAACAAAATGCGCTCAGTCTTTTTATATTAAAGCTTTTTGAGTCCCCAGCTCCTACTGAGCATGTGGAAGACTTCACAGAATATATATGTATGGATTTGTGATTGGTTGATGGCTGTCACATGGTACGTGTATGAATTTGTGATTGGCTGATGGCTGTCACATGGTACGTGTATGCATTTGTGATTGGCTGATGGCTGTCACATAATACAGGAAAAAAAGTGGAAATAGACATAACTTTGAAATTTGAAGATCCGACTAAGTGCTATTGCATTGTCTTGTTATCTTGCATTTGTTGATTATGCAAATCTACTTTATTTACTGGTCCTTTAAACACTAAATACATTTTATAATCATAGTATGAGTTTTCCCCCCACCTACCTCTAGTCAGGGGTGCCGCAATTTTAGGGTTACCATATTGCTGTTTTAAAAAGGGACACATATGAAAAATAGTTACATATGTCAGGGTTCTTATACAAAACATTTCTTTAAACAGCCGTGAAAACAGCCCTGACACATGTATTTTTCATATGTGTCCCTTTTTAAAGCGGCAATATGGTCACCCTACACCATGTTGAAATCTATCATTCACTGCATTCCAGGGCTGATCTGTTTGCACATGTGCAGTGACGTTCCTTCAGATACCTGCAGTGTAACCTGTGTTCCAAAATGGCAGCACCCATGCTTAGAGTCTTAAGTGCCCCTTTAATTTACGTTAGAAAGGTTTTGGGTTTTATACCCTTTAACTGACAATAAACAACAGGATCTAGAAATGAGAAACTAAATATCTGATACAAACACATTCATAACCGTTGTGTCTATCTCATAATAACGTCCAGCAATTTAATGGAACTCCCCAAATTAAATCACAATCTGAAATTCATCCATTTTGAATACATTAAAGGTTACATAATTATTGCCGAACATAGCATTTGTCTTCTCTATACAGGAATCTCTTGCAATTTTGTGGTAAACTTATTGCAGTATCTGTAAACTATCACAGGGGAAAAAAACATGCAAAGTAAAAAAAATATTAATTCAAATTTAAACCAGCTGAAAAGCACAACGTACCGGGTTGCAATCTCCCAATATGTTGATATAAGGAAGGTACTTCTGTGATATCAAAATACTAGTGACAATAAACACACCATAAGAGGAGATATTTATATTTAGATCCAAAATAATCTGTTTCCTTAATCTCTTATCCCATGGGGTCTGTTGCCTTGGTAAAAAATCAAGGGCTGGATTATGTGCAGATAATCAACCCCTCAAAGCTTCAGTAATTGATTCTTTAGTTGTAAATTATTCCACAAACTGGCAAAGCCACAATTGTATGGGGTAAAAATGAATAAAAGTAAAATTTGTAACCAGCAACTAAAAATGAAAAATAATAAATAATAAAGCAAATTCTAAGAATTTGATAGTAATAGGGTAATCTTAGAGTCATACCTTAGTTGTTTATACAACAAAATTAGGAAAACAATTAAAGGAACATTGAAGGGACACCTAGTAATTATGAGCCATTTCTATGGTCTTCCTATAGAATAATATATCAGCCATGTGTAAACATTTTCAAGCCATTGACACCTTGTTTGCTGCACTTGTTTTTCAAAAGCCAAACTCCACCAACCCCTTGCCGTATTTGAAGGAGACAATCCAGACATTCTGCTGGAGTAGCCTAAGTCATTATGTTAATAAAAACAACATTGTTTTCTAGATGGTTTATCTGATAACTTCTGCTGAATCGAATTACGGACATATATGTAGCCGGGTTAACCTTAAGATTGCAGTTACATTTCCAGTTCTGTGAAGTAGTAATCCACAATTTTAAAAAATAATCCAAAAAAAGAGGGAGAAATAAAAGTATATCTCCTAAGTTGTTTTATTATTCATAACTAAAGATTTTATATTACAATATCAAGCACTGTATTGCAACATATCTCAACACAAAATAAAAAAGCTTGATGAACTTTTTAAACTGTAGTTTTGTGAACTAATATAGAAAAGGCAAAATCCGTTAAATATAAAATGTGGAAAAAGATTTATATGCAAACAAAAAAAATATATAATTTGCTGTGAAAAAAAAATATAAATATAAAAAAATACATGTAAATAATATATATATATTCTACCCCCCCCTTTCATGTTAAACGGACAATGCAAGACGCACAATCTTGTATGTCTTTCAATATTATGTTACAGACTGCAAGGCACCATCTGGTCTGATGTTGCTGACATACAAATTACCGGTATGGATAGGAGTAAAAGCAAAAATAAATACAAATTACAAAAATAATGTTTTCTAACATTTCATAAAAAAAAGGTTCACATTGCATTAACTAGCGGGTGCTAAACGTCTTGCAGATTAAATTTAATTAAAAAAAATAAAAAATATATATATATATATATATATATATATATATACTGTATATATATTATGTCCCATTTTATTTTTCTACTCGACCACTGGTATACGTTACTCTTCCAAGCAGGATTTCAATTCAGTTGCCAAATGGTTAACACAATCAAAACTGTTTAAAAGCACATACTAGCCTATCAAAATTCAATGTAAAAAGGTATTTTAACTGGTTCCCCAATTCAGGTTGGTTTAATATTACCATTTGATAAAAAGATCTGCATTATACCAGAATATTCATATACAAACACCTACATTTTTTATACCTTTATTTCTAGGGATGCGCCGAAATGAGAATTCTGGAACGAAACCGATACCAAAAATTCAGGATTCCCCTGGCCGAAAACCGAAACCAAATTTTTTTTTCTTTTTTTAACTACAGTGTGTGTGTAGCTGAGATAGATTGTAGGCGAGAAAGCTCCAACAAATGGACGTGGTCACTTGTACCGTAGGGTGTGATCTGCAGTGAAACTGGAGCTCTACAAGGGAGAGCATGGTTATAGCCAGACAACAATACGAGGTGGACATGTGTTTGTTTTTGGGTGTAGCTATCCGTGCGATAGGCGTGGCTGCACCCGATCGTCTTTCATCTTATCTCCGCCTAGTTCCTGGTTTGGGTCTCACACTGACCCGTCAGATTATATGTCCGGAGCCCCAAATGGAGTCTGCCTGTCACCTATCACCAGGACCACCGGACTTAGCTACGACCTTACGTGCAAGGTGGTTATAGAAAGTTACTGTGCTTTTTGTATACACCGTCTGGTGGGTGCTAATTTGTACCAACTGTGTGCGAGCTTGGGGCTTATGCATATATAGTGTGCACGCATATTTGCCTCAGGCGAATAGAATGTCTATGCACAAGAGGCTGATGTATGAGCACTGTATATAAGGCTTATACATATTTACTGTATGTGCATAGGGCTGTGTCTGATAATATCAAGTGTTTATAAACATGTTACTTATCCTCCTTTTGAAAACTGTATTCAAAACTTTGGTTTCCTTAAAAAAAAAAAAAAAAAAAAAAAAGGGCACTGCTGGTTGGAAATATCATCATGTCATGGTACTTATGTGTGTGCTCTGTGTACCATGCCAGTGCTGTGCTGCTCACCTTATGCTAAGGATAGACATGTAACTCAATAGAACAGGGGGAGGGCTGTACATTTTTAGCCATTTTTGTCCTCTTTGGGACGAAATTGGAATTGCACATTTTCGGCGGCCCAAATTTTGGTGCATCGCTAGTATTATTCTTTATTTAGTTCTGTGTAACAGAATCAGATTTAACTGTTTTTGTTTTGTTACCAATTATCAAAATAAAGTATAGTCCTAGAAAACTATTATTATATGCAAAACAGTAAGTCAAGTAATGAACTCAAACAGCAGCTCTAGGCTGGCATCAAATTTGAAATATGCTACACAATCATTTTACCGAAATTTTGGTGCATCCCCTATTTATTTCATAGGCAATAGTTTTAATTAAAACCCAGTAGATCACATTAAAACATAAAGAAAGAAAAGATCCAACATATTTTATGTATTTATATTACTGTTATTTAAAAAAAACAACATCTTTTAAAAATATAAAAGTAAACAAACAACCCCCCAATAAAATATTATGGATTTATTTCACTTTAAACATTTTTTTAATAAAACAGCCTTGAGAATATATAATTCCATCTATCCCAAATAAAACAACAATATTCTTGTTTTTTCCCTATGTTGGAGCACATCCCAATAAAAACAAGGGCACTTTAATTCATCAAAATTTACATTTCACTAGTTTTCTTCAAAAACGTACCTTGTAATCCTGACAGCCGCTGCAGCGCTTCCTCCGCCCGTCGCAAGCCCTCTTTGTGGGTCCAAAATGACGAATCCGGCTTCCTCCAATTACGGCGTTGCCTCAGGCCATGATTCCCCCGGGGGGAAAGCCGTGATTGGAGGAAGTCGGATTCGTCATTTCTGATGTATGAAGAGGCTTCCGACAGTCGGGGGAATCGCTGGAGGGGCTGCCAGGATTAAAATGTACGTTTTTGAAGAAAACCGTAAAATTTCAATTTTGATGAATTAAAGTGCCCTTGTTTTTAATAGGATTATTAAAAACTGGGCACTAATTCATCGAAATTGACCTTCAGTTTAAGACAATTATTATGGAATGAATCATTTGCATAACCACTTAGTCGTTGTCGCTATTGATGCATCTATAAATATCACAATCCTAATCAGTTTCCTAGAGAGAGCTATTTCTAACATGTTCATGTTTTATTCATTATAAAATATCTATTTTTTCCAGACAGCATTACTGTTAATAGAGCAGAAATGCTCCTTGAAGGCTACAATTTCAAGAATTCTTACATTTTGTTTTGTAATGGAATGTCTTATTTTTTCATTATTAAAGGGACATAAAACAAGGTGGGTTAGAGACAAAATATAATATGTACTTTAATTACTTTACCTGCAAATTTATATTGCAGTGCCTTGCGATTAACCCTTTCTTTTAAGTTCCGGAATTGTACAGCTCTAACTCCCCCCACACAATTCTTTCTATGGCTGTATCCATATCCACCTTTGGATTTGGTAGAATGCAAGACTTTAACACTCATTATCTGCTGGAGCATGCCTAGAAGCAAATAAGCTGCTGTGAACTCATTTGGAATATAATGCCTGTGTTTCTGATGCTAAACACTGATAAGGGGGGTGGATCAGACTACTCCAGACAGCATGGCTATGTAACTAATCCTGTCAATCAGGATATTTGACTGTATCAGCAGGAGAGTGGGACAGAGCTCAGAATCCGGGACTGTCCCACACAACTCGGGACAGTTGGGAGCTCTGCTGCATGGATCTTAACCTTTGTGACATTTAAGACAAACTCCTGTAATATGTGCTACATCTAAACCTACATGTGGGATATCGTTCATAAACAGTACATCTTATAAGGAGTGTTTCATGGAGAAACATTTAAAATGTGATTTAATAAGATGCATAAAGGACCCGTCATATAAATACAGACACTTGTGAGAGATAAGGGGGCATATTTATCAAGCTCTGATTGGAGCTTGATGCCCGGTGTTTCCAGAAACAGCAGTTATGAAGCAGAGGTCACAAAGACCGCTGCTCCATAACCTGTCCGCCTGCTCTAAGCAGGCGGACAGACAACGCCGGAAATCAACCCGATCGAGTACGATCGGGTTGATTGACACCCCCCTGCTGGCGGCCTATTGGCCGCGAGTCTGCAGGGGGCGACGTTGCACCAGCAGCTCTTGTGAGCTGCTGGTGCAATGCTGAATACGGCGAGCGTATTGCTCGCCGTATTCAGTGAGGTCTGTCGGACCTGATCCGCACTGTCGGATCAGGTCCGACAGACCTTGATAAATAGAGGCCAAGGTTTTAAATGGACTCATAATTAACCTGTTTACTTAAAGGAACATATAAATGCAATAACATTATATAATTTGTGAAAGCATTATATTACACAAATGTTTCTTGGTATCTAAGCATTTTACAATAGTAACAGGGGTTGGGGATTCTCGAGAGAAACATGATTGGTGAGTTAATAAGGAGTAGCATATGCAGAAAGCTATAAATCACAGTCAATGTGCACAAGATTAAAGGGACACTAAAGTCAAAAGTAAACTGTCATGATTCAAATAGAGCGTGCAGTTTGCAGGAGATCACAATGTAAACGTACAAGTCCGTGATTGGTTGATGGCTGTTACAAGATACAGGGGGCGAGAAAAATGAAAGGAAATTTAGAAATGTGTTTTTACAAATACAATTGTGAAATCAAACACATACAACTATGCAATTAACATACACTGTTCAAGTACCAGCCTCATTAGCTAACAGTGCAATAGAGGCCCAACACACGTGGGCATAAAAGTCAATAAAACCAAAAGGATTAGATTGTATAGTCAATGTTATGGAATCCTCCTGGGTATCCAGTAGTCCGTGTTGGCCATAGTTTCATGAGGTTGACATAAATGTTCCCCAGGAGGTCCAGTGTAGTCTTGTTAGTGAGGTACTTGAAGGAACCATAACTATTAACTCATAACTGATAAACACAAGTGTTAAGCTGGCCAAGCTGAGCATTGATAAGAAAAAACACACACACACAAAAAGGACTATGTATAGGTGAAAGAACTTGAGCATACTGAGAATCAAACCAGTGGGTCCAATCACCTTGTCTGACATATGCATAGTACCAGGATTTAGTTATCCAGTAAAAGAAAAAATAGATAGGCCTAATAAGTACTAGGTTACTTATGTGCCTATGCAATCAGTGTGGAAATAAGTGCTGTACCTAGAGAAAGAGGATAAAAAAGGGAATATGGGAGAGGGTAATAAAGGGTAAGGGGATGTGAATAGGAAGGGAGGGAAGTTACATTAAAAGTTCAATAGAAGGCAATGCCCCCTCCCTCCTCTCCACCCCCACAACTAGAATAGTAATTCAACCGCCTGTGATGGACATGAAACTATTATATCCCATTAACAGAGTTCTTTCTGAAGTACCATTCCGGGTTCCCATAACTCATAGTAAAAATCTAGTATATCTCTAGAAACATACATATTTTTCCATTTTATGCACATAATCAATCTGCAAGTAAATCTGACTAATACTAATGGGCTCTGGCTTGAGCCAAGCTTTGGCCAGACAGAACTTCATTGAAGAAAAGATGTAAAGCCCCAATGTTTTTCTAGTTCTTAGTGGAACATGGCTACTACAGGTTCCTTTTGGACTTGGTCCTCCAGTTGCAGGCAAAACTCAAAGACCTTCGTCTAAAAAACCTTGTAGCTTGGGGCAGATTTACCAGACATGTAGATTACTGAGTGACAGCAAGTTTCATGAGACAGTTTAGAACCAAATAGCAATGGAAGTCTAGCAAGATATGTCTAGGGACAGAGATTGATAGGCACCGAAACAGGTGTGCTTAGATAAGAGGCTTATTTTTACTGTGGCTAACTTTCCCATACAGGATATCTCCTTGAAATCCCATCTCTGAAGGAGGAATAAAAACTCCTCTAAGAGGGAAAGATAATTCAAAGTAATACAATTTTCCAAGTTGTGTAACACACTGAACCCCAGATGTTGAAGACTATGTATACCATATGAAGACAAATTAACTTTTGAGCTTTACAAGCAGGTTGTCCAGGATATTGAGGGGTAAGGCTTCTGTTTTTAACAGATTCAGTTTCTAGTAACTGAGTTTCCCAAACCTTATGAAGGCCTCTGGAAATTCAAAACATACAGATCTTATTCAAGGGGTTATTACATAGATCTTATACTAACAGATGATGTAACCAAATACTTATAAAATGATTGTAAAGATACTAATAAAAAGATCATAAAAATTAATTAAACAGAATCTCATGACATGTTTTAGCCAATCATTTTAACCACCCTTACAGATAAAACCTTCAACTGACTTGAAAGGACAATCATTCTCAAGATTGACAAATCATGTGGAAAGATGCTTCAAGCACAACTGGAATTTATCGACAAAAAGGAAATGAAAACCCTTTATAAAAAATAATAAAAAAAATAATAAAAAGGATGTTAAATTGCGATTTCATAGTTTAAACTAATATCTGGAATATGTGTGCACTCCTTACGCTAAAGTTAAATACAATTTCATATTGACTTCTTGCACCAAAACTATGTTTATGATTTTAAGCAATGCATTTATATCTTAGGGACCTTCAAAGATGGTCTTGTCCTTCTGATTGGGTCAACGGCAGTTTCTGCTGGGGACCAGCAGTTCTCTGTGTCTCCCAAGCGATACTTTAACTGTGTTTATAACTCCTTTGCCATGATTAAACAGTGATAAAATTAGAGCATGTCATGTTATCACTTTAATGGTCTTTTAAGGGCATGCGTGCATGGCAGTTTACTGAGCCCATTGAGGGGTTAAAAAGCTGCAAGTAGAAATATATAAATTAGTTTAAAGGGACATGAAACCCAACATTTTTCTTTCATGCTTCAGATACATCATGCAATTATAAACAACTTTCCAATTTTCTATCTATTTCATATCTAATTTGTTTCATTTTCATAGTATCCTTTGATGAAGAAGCAGTAATGCACTAATGGAAGGTTGGTGAAAGCCAATAATAAGAGGCATATACGTGCAGCCACCAATCAGCAGTTTCTAAGACTACTTAGATATACTTTTCAGCAAAGGATACACAAAGAACTAAACAAAGAGAACTAAACAAATTAGATAATAGAAATACACTGGAAAGTTCTTTAAAATTGCATAAACAATCTCACTGGTATTCAAACTTGTCCTCAGATCTCCCTAACAGGCCACATTTTGAGGATATTTGAACTGGAGCACAGGTGAAATAATCAGCTGATTAGTAAACTGTTATTTTACCCGCACTCACCGAAAGTAATCCTGAAATTCTGGCCTGTTCTATCTGAATCATGGAAGAAGAATGTGGGCTTCATATCCATTTAAGGAGAACTGAAATAGTAAGAGTATTATTCTAAGATTCTTTCTTAACATTGCAGCAATTATATATATATATATATATATATATATATATATATAGATAGATAGATAGATAGATAGATAGATAGATAGATAGATAGATAGATAGATAGGGAGGTATAGATATATAGTGAAAAGTGTACATAGTTTATTCTGTTAAGATGCACACCCAGTATGCGAGTGCAGTCCATTGCAAGGCCAAGATTACTAATACAATTCTTACTAACATCAGCATATTTCTCACTACATAATAACTGCTATAATAAAAGATTCATTAGACAAGATAGATGCCTAAGACAAAATGGCGGCCAAGAACAAGATGGCGCTAGTCATGCTAACAATTCCTAACACATGTTTTATATGTACTTTCTAGGAAGTCCATAATTAGTTAGAGCGCCTCACATGTGCAGAGTGCAAGCAGTGTTAGAGATTAGCTAAAAAGTCCAACGTCAGGACTCAAAGCTAGAGGTGAGTTGAAGGGGCTTTTGAGCTTATCCTATCTTGGCCAAAAGCTGTAAACAAATCCTCAATTTTCTGTGTTTGAAAATGCTTTGCTTCTGTTCATGAATAAGTGAACGCAAGCTTGCTTTGCAGTGTGTGTGTGTGTATATATATATATATATATATATATATATATATATATATATATATATATATATATATTTATATTTATCCTCCATGTGTATCTGCACTCACAATATCTTTCAGTCGTCAACCAGGGTGCCAAGTCAATAGTATTCACAGTCAATTCTAGTAAAGGACTACACTCATTGGATTTTGGATAAAAATCAATAAAAAACAGAATTTATGTTTACCTGATAAATTACTTTCTCCAACGGTGTGTCCGGTCCACGGCGTCATCCTTACTTGTGGGATATTCTCTTCCCCAACAGGAAATGGCAAAGAGCCCAGCAAAGCTGGTCACATGATCCCTCCTAGGCTCCGCCTTCCCCAGTCATTCGACCGACGTAAAGGAGGAATATTTGCATAGGAGAAACCATATGATACCGTGGTGACTGTAGTTAAAGAAAATAAATTATCAGACCTGATTAAAAAACCAGGGCGGGCCGTGGACCGGACACACCGTTGGAGAAAGTAATTTATCAGGTAAACATAAATTCTGTTTTCTCCAACATAGGTGTGTCCGGTCCACGGCGTCATCCTTACTTGTGGGAACCAATACCAAAGCTTTAGGACACGGATGAAGGGAGGGAGCAAATCAGGTCACCTAGATGGAAGGCACCACGGCTTGCAAAACCTTTCTCCCAAAAATAGCCTCAGAAGAAGCAAAAGTATCAAACTTGTAAAATTTAGTAAAAGTGTGCAGTGAAGCCCAAGTCGCTGCCTTACATATCTGATCAACAGAAGCCTCGTTCTTGAAGGCCCATGTGGAAGCCACAGCCCTAGTGGAATGAGCTGTGATTCTGTCAGGAGGCTGCCGTCCGGCAGTCTCGTAAGCCAATCTGATGATGCTTTTAATCCAAAAAGAGAGAGAGGTAGAAGTTGCTTTTTGACCTCTCCTTTTACCAGAATAAACAACAAACAAGGAAGATGTTTGTCTAAAATCCTTTGTAGCATCTAAATAGAATTTTAGAGCACGAACAACATCCAAATTGTGCAACAAACGTTCCTTCTTTGAAACTGGATTCGGACACAAAGAAGGCACGACTATCTCCTGGTTAATGTTTTTGTTAAACACTAAAAAACTCTAAGCCATCTCCGTGGAGATGTTGCCTGTACAACGGCAAAGAGAATGACTGGGGAAGGCGGAGCCTAGGAGGGATCATGTGACCAGCTTTGCTGGGCTCTTTGCCATTTCCTGTTGGGGAAGAGAATATCCCACAAGTAAGGATGACGCCGTGGACCGGACACACCTATGTTGGAGAAATATTTTTATCCAAAATTCAGTGAGTGCAGTCCTTTACTGGAATTGACTATACATATATATATATTTAAAATAAAAAAATGATATACTGTGTATATATATATATATATATATATATATCTATTTTGTGGCTGGACTGTTATCCGATGGACAGTTGTGCAATGGATAATAATCCGACAGACAAATGTCCGTCGGATAACAGTCTGGCCACGGCCAAATGTGTTCTATTCTACTCACGCTCCACTCCGCATGGATTATTACTTTATTTCAAATAAACTTTATTTCTAAATGCACTAACATAAAACTTTATTACAATATATTGACGTATAGTGCAAACTTTATTTGAATTATTACAAAAAGTACAAACGTAAAACAATTAAATTGGCTTTTACAATACATTAACTTAGATATTTATAATTTTTTATATTAGCTTATAATTATATGGGGAATGTGTTAAAAGCACATTGTGGGGGTGGGTCCCATGGTTAGGTTCCATATCCAATTTGTTAATATGGCAATTAGCTAGGATTTTAATATTATCTAAAAAATTGTTAATTAAGACTAACTCAGAGTTCTACGATAACGAAGCTAAAAAAATATCAGTAGATATATAATAATGTAAATATATAATGTTTAGAAGCTACCAGAGAAAAAAATACAAAAAATTCAGTGTAAATGGGTCAGCTTCATAAGATCTTTAGATCAACAGACATGAAGCCAGCTAAAATCATTTAGTAAACAATAACTCTCAACATAAAGATTGAAAGGTAATTAGAAAAAATGAACTTAGAAGAGGCAAATTAAATTTGATTTGAGGCCAGGTTAGAGATTTAGGGCGAGATTACGAGTGGAGCGTTATTGTTTATGCGCAAGCAATATTGGGTTTTCGAAAGCCATTTGGACACAAGTTAAAATCCGCCTAAATTACAAGTTGAAAGTAAATGAAAACGTGTGAGCACAATTGTGATTTACACTAGAAGGATTTCTTTGACTTCAGAGCTCTAAAGAGTGTCACAAAACACATCATAAATGCATTACAAAAGTATAGTTACATTCATAATAACACTATGTAATAAAAATAATTTTTTTAAAAATTGCACAACAAAAGTTAGAAGGGCTAAAAGATATGAGGTCTCAGTAGAAAAGAAAAAACAAAAGTCTGCAAAGAGCTTTAACATAGAGATACATACATGTCTAAATTTGTATATGTATGTATATATATAATTCTATAGAAGGATGTTCCAGGAGTCGAAAAAGGTTCCATAAAATATTCCTTTATTCAGTATTCCACATTAAAAGCATTAATATGCACAGACAGCATAGATAGCAGAACTCCGTGATAGACAAGCTAGGACCTGATTTCTCAACAGCCGGGCCGTGGCCCAGTACCGGGCCGTGATAGCCCTGCTGGTGGGCCCTGACCTGTCATGCCCCCACTGCACACTCTTACCCCACTGCACACAAGGGGCAGACTGAGACCAATCAAGGCCCCAGGAAAACTGTCTCACACTGACCCAAATGTATTCAAATGTATGCAAATGAACATGGTAGCCTCCCTGCCCTAACCCCAACAGGCCCATCAACCTCCAGAGCCAGGACCCCCAACATTAAGGGCCAAAGAAAGGGCCCCCAACCTCCACGGCCAGACCTCACACTCCATGGCCCTCACAGCGACAGACCCTTGGCAGGACCCCCACACTCCAGGGCCCCCACTAAACCCACACTGAACTGCTTAGTTACTGATAGGGCAAATCCCTGATGCTTACTATATGTATATAACTACCGGGCCCTGGACATGTCCAGATAAAATTTACCGGGCCTTGAGGTCACTTTGGTTGAGAACCACTGAGCTAGGAGACTACTGGGTTAGACTGCAGAAGACATGTTTTGTGCCTTCTGGCACTTGTTCACTGCTCGCAGGTTAACCCAATTACTACACCTTAAATAGGTATTCCTCTTAAAGATACATACATATGTAAGCATAGTCACCTTAATTTTCATGAATACATTTTGATAGGCTGGTATTGATTGTTCAACTTTAACTATTTAACTGTTTAAATGCTGTACTTATTATTAAATTAAATCATCTAGTTTTTCACGTATATTTCTTCATTTTCAGCACAGTTATAGTTAAAGATACAAAAAAGCTCTTTGATAGAGGAAGTAATTTAGAAATTAAACACATAGATCTATATCTCTTCTAAAGTTTAGACCTTGAGGGATGATAGTGTTTAAGGTAAAGATCCAAAATATTTCCCTTAAATTTAATTTACTTTCTCTATCTCCTCTCCTTTTCCAATGGGGTATGTGGTCTATGGCTTGTAAACTTAGTAATTTGTGATCAGCATTGTGTAACTCCCTAAAATGTCGGGCTATGGGGGTATCAGATTCCTCATCTTCTATTGATCTAATATGTGCTAAGAACCTGTCCTTCAGGGGTCTCTTGGTTCTCCCTATGTACTGCTTAGAGCACCCCCTGCAGGTTAGCAAGTATATTACATGAGTTGTGTCACAATTCATAAAAAATGTAGTATTGTAAATTTTCTGTGTAAATGTGGAGGTGAAATTATCACCTTCAGATACATTATTTATATTTATATATGTGTACATATATATTTACAGACATAAGTGCATATATAAATACATATGTACACACATGTATACTATATATATATATATATATATATATATATCCATAAACCATGGATTGCACTCCCCGGTCTTTTGAACGTGCCTTTAATGTAACGTTTCGGGGACCGTATCCCCTTCCTCATAAAAAACGTGCCTTTAATGTAACGTTTCGTGGACCGTATCCCCTTACTCAGAAAAAAACGTGCCTTTAATGTAACGTTTCGGGGACCGTATCCCCTTCCTCAGACCTGATGAAGGGGATACGGTCCCCGAAACGTTACATTAAAGGCACGTTTTTTTCAAAAGACCAGCGAGTGCAATCCATGGTTTATGGTTATGTGTTCTTTGTTTGCACCCTGGCAATCTGACTTGAAGTGAGAGTGCTCTTCATTTGCTTATTTATATATATATATATATATATATAGTCCAAAAATCGAAAAACAGGAAAGGCTCAAAGCAACTTCATTTATTTGATGCAAAGTGATAGCATTAAAAGCAAAGGCCGGCAATGAAAAGGTTAGCAAGAACTGCAGGCAGCATCTGTTTTATATATACCTATAAATAATCATGTATATTTATAGGTATAAATATTTGTGCAAAAATCCATCAGATATATATTTAAATATCTCTTTAAGAATAAATAGAACATATTCTGCTATGTGCAGAACGTTGTATTATGAAAACATAATTTATGCTTACCTGATAAATTCCTTTCTTCTGTTGTGTGATCAGTCCACGGGTCATCATTACTTCTGGGATATAACTCCTCCCCAACAGGAAATGCAAGAGGATTCACCCAGCAGAGCTGCATATAGCTCCTCCCCTCTACGTCAGTCCCAGTCATTCGACCAAGAATCAACGAGAAAGGAGTAACCAGGGGTGAAGTGGTGACTGGAGTATAATTTAAAAGATATTTACCTGCCTTAAAAACAGGGCGGGCCGTGGACTGATCACACAACAGAAGAAAGGAATTTATCAGGTAAGCATAAATTATGTTTTCTTCTGTTATGTGTGATCAGTCCACGGGTCATCATTACTTCTGGGATACCAATACCAAAGCAAAAGTACACGGATGACGGGAGGGATAGGCAGGCTCATTATACAGAAGGAACCACTGCCTGAAGAACCTTTCTCCCAAAAATAGCCTCCGAAGAAGCAAAAGTGTCAAATTTGTAAAATTTGGAAAAAGTATGAAGCGAAGACCAAGTTGCAGCCTTGCAAATCTGTTCAACAGAGGCCTCATTCTTAAAGGCCCAAGTGGAAGCCACAGCTCTAGTGGAGTGAGCTGTAATTCTTTCAGGAGGCTGCTGTCCAGCAGTCTCATAGGCTAAACGTATTATGCTACGAAGCCAAAAAGAGAGAGAGGTAGCAGAAGCTTTTTGACCTCTCCTCTGTCCAGAATAAACGACAAACAGGGAAGAAGTTTGGCGAAAATCTTTAGTTGCCTGCAAGTAGAACTTGAGGGCACGAACTACATCCAGATTGTGTAGAAGACGTTCCTTCTTTGAAGAAGGATTTGGGCACAAGGATGGAACAACAATCTCTTGATTGATGTTCCTGTTAGTGACTACCTTAGGTAAGAACCCAGGTTTAGTACGCAGAACTACCTTGTCCGAGTGAAAAATCAGATAAGGAGAATCACAATGTAAGGCTGATAACTCAGAGACTCTTCGAGCCGAGGAAATAGCCATTAAAAACAGAACTTTCCAAGATAACAATTTTATATCAATGGAATGAAGGGGTTCAAACGGAACACCCTGTAAAACGTTAAGAACTAAGTTTAAACTCCATGGCGGAGCAACAGCTTTAAACACAGGCTTGATCCTAGCTAAAGCCTGACAAAAGGCCTGGACGTCTGGATTTTCTGACAGACGCCTGTGTAACAATATGGACAGAGCTGAAATCTGTCCCTTTAATGAACTAGCTGATAAACCCTTTTCTAAACCTTCTTGTAGAAAAGACAATATCCTAGCGATCCTAACCTTACTCCAGGAGTAACCTTTGGATTCGCACCAGTATAGGTATTTACGCCATATTTTATGGTAAATCCTTCTGGTAACAGGCTTCCTAGCCTGTATCAGGGTATCAATAACCGACTCAGAAAAACCACGTTTTGATAAAATCAAGCGTTCAATTTCCAAGCAGTCAGCTTCAGAGAAGTTAGGTTTTGATGTTTGAATGGACCCTGTATCAGAAGGTCCTGTCTTAGAGGTAGAGACCAAGGCGGACAGGATGACATGTCCACTAGATCTGCATACCAAGTCCTGCGTGGCCACGCAGGCGCTATTAGAATCACTGATGCTCTCTCCTGTTTGATTTTGGCAATCAATCGGGGAAGCAGCGGGAAGGGTGGAAACACATAAGCCATCCCGAAGTTCCAAGGTGCTGTCAAAGCATCTATCAGAACCGCTCCCGGATCCCTGGATCTGGACCCGTAGCGAGGAAGTTTGGCGTTCTGGCGAGACGCCATGAGATCTATCTCTGGTTTGCCCCAACGTCGAAGTATTTGGGCAAAAACCTCCGGATGAAGTTCCCACTCCCCCGGATGAAAAGTCTGGCGACTCAAGAAATCCGCCTCCCAGTTCTCTACTCCCGGGATGTGGATTGCTGACAGGTGGCAAGAGTGAGACTCTGCCCAGCGAATTATTCTTGATACTTCCATCATTGCTAGGGAGCTTCTTGTCCCTCCCTGATGGTTGATGTAAGCTACAGTCGTGATGTTGTCCGACTGAAACCTGATGAACCCCCGAGTTGTTAATTGGGGCCAAGCCAGAAGGGCATTGAGAACTGCTCTCAATTCTAGAATGTTTATTGGAAGGAGACTCTCCTCCTGATTCCATAGTCCCTGAGCCTTCAGAGAATTCCAGACAGCGCCCCAACCTAGAAGGCTGGCGTCTGTTGTTACAATTGTCCAGTCTGGTCTGCTGAATGGCATCCCCCTGGACAGGTGTGGCCGATAAAGCCACCACAGAAGAGAATTTCTGGTCTCTTGATTCAGATTCAGAATAGGGGACAAATCTGAGTAATCCCCATTCCACTGACTTAGCATGCACAATTGCAGCGGTCTGAGGTGTAGGCGTGCAAAAGGTACTATGTCCATTGCCGCTACCATTAAGCCGATCACCTCCATGCATTGAGCTACTGACGGGTGTTGAATGGAATGAAGGACACGGCATGCATTTTGAAGCTTTGTTAACCTGTCTTCTGTCAGGTAAATCTTCATTTCTACAGAATCTATAAGAGTCCCCAAGAATGGAACTCTTGTGAGAGGAAAAAGAGAACTCTTCTTTTCGTTCACTTTCCATCCATGCGACCTTAGAAATGCCAGAACTAGCTCTGTATGAGACTTGGCAGTTTGAAAGCTTGAAGCTTGTATTAGAATATCGTCTAGGTACGGAGCTACCGAAATCCCTCGCGGTCTTAGTACCGCCAGAAGGGCACCCAGAACCTTTGTGAAGATTCTTGGAGCCGTAGCCAATCCGAATGGAAGAGCTACAAACTGGTAGTGCCTGTCTAAGAAGGCAAACCTTAGATACCGGTGATGATCTTTGTGGATCGGTATGTGAAGGTAAGCATCTTTTAAATCCACTGTGGTCATGTACTGACCCTTTTGGATCATGGGTAAGATTGTCCGAATAGTTTCCATTTTGAATGATGGAACTCTTAGGAATTTGTTTAGAATCTTTAAATCTAAGATTGGCCTGAAAGTTCCCTCTTTTTTGGGAACCACAAACAGGTTTGAGTAGAACCCTTGTCCTTGTTCCGACCGCGGAACCGGATGGATCACTCCCATTAATAATAGATCTTGTACACAGCGTAGAAACGCTTCTTTCTTTATCTGGTTTGTTGACAACCTTGACAGATGAAATCTCCCTCTTGGGGGAGATAATTTGAAATCTAGAAGGTATCCCTGAGATATGATCTCTAGTGCCCAGGGATCCTGAACATCTCTTGCCCAGGCCTGGGCGAAGAGAGAAAGTCTGCCCCCCACTAGATCCGGTCCCGGATCGGGGGCTTTCGGTTCATGCTGTCTTTGGGGCAGCAGCAGGTTTCCTGGCCTGCTTGCTCTTGTTCCAGGACTGGTTAGGCTTCCAGCCTTGCCTGTAACGAGCAACAGCTCCTTCCTGTTTTGGTGCAGTGGAGGTTGATGCTGCTCCTGTTTTGAAATTCCGAAAGGGACGAAAATTAGACTGTCTAGCCTTAGCTTTGGCTTTGTCTTGAGGTAGGGCGTGGCCCTTACCTCCTGTAATGTCAGCGATAATTTCTTTCAAACCGGGCCCAAATAAAGACTGCCCCTTGAAAGGTATATTAAGTAATTTGGACTTAGAAGTAACATCAGCTGACCAGGATTTTAGCCACAGCGCCCTACGTGCCTGTATGGCGAATCCTGAGTTCTTAGCCGTAAGTTTGGTTAAATGTACTACGGCCTCCGAAATGAAAGAATTAGCTAGTTTAAGGACTCTAAGCCTGTCCGTAATGTCGTCTAGCGTAGATGAACTAAGGTTCTCTTCCAGAGACTCAATCCAAAATGCTGCCGCAGCCGTAATCGGCGCGATACATGCAAGGGGTTGCAATATAAAACCTTGTTGAACAAACATTTTCTTAAGGTAACCCTCTAATTTTTTATCCATTGGATCTGAAAAAGCACAGCTATCCTCCACCGGGATAGTGGTACGCTTAGCTAAAGTAGAAACTGCTCCCTCCACCTTAGGGACCGTTTGCCATAAGTCCCGAGTGGTGGCGTCTATTGGAAACATCTTTCTAAATATTGGAGGGGGTGAGAACGGCACACCGGGTCTATCCCACTCCTTAGTAACAATTTCAGTTAGTCTCTTAGGTATAGGAAAAACGTCAGTACTCGCCGGTACCGCAAAGTATTTATCCAACCTACACAGTTTCTCTGGTATTGCAACGGTGTTACAATCATTGAGAGCTGCTAAGACCTCCCCTAGTAATACACGGAGGTTCTCCAATTTAAATTTAAAATTTGAAATATCTGAATCCAATCTGTTTGGATCAGAACCGTCACCCACAGAATGAAGCTCTCCGTCCTCATGCTCTGCAAGCTGTGACGCAGTATCAGACATGGCCCTAGTATTGTCAGCGCACTCTGTTCTCACCCCAGAGTGATCACGCTTGCCTCTTAGTTCTGGTAATTTAGACAAAACTTCAGTCATAACAGTAGCCATATCTTGTAATGTTATCTGTAATGGCCGCCCAGATGTACTAGGCGCCATAATATCACGCACCTCCCGGGCGGGAGATGCAGGTACTGTCGCGTGAGGCGAGTTAGTCGGCATAACTCTCCCCTCGCTGTTTGGTGAAATTTGTTCACATTGTACAGATTGACTTTTATTTAAAGTAGCATCAATACAGTTAGTACATAAATTTCTATTGGGCTCCACCTTGGCATTGGAACAAATGACACAGATATCTTCCTCTGAGTCAGACATGTTTAACACACTAGCAATAAACTTGCAACTTGGTTATAATCTTTTTTAGCAAAAACGTACTGTGCCTCAAAGAGGTACTAAACGATTAAATGACAGTTGAAATAATGAACTGAAAAACAGTTATAGCATCAAACTTTAAAACAACACAACTTTTAGCAAAGGTTTGTTCCCATTAGTAAATAACAATAATTAAATTTGACATAAAAATTACAGAGCAACGTTTTTATTCACAGTCAATATAAAATTCTCACAGCTCTGCTGAGAGAATATACCTCCCTTCAAAGAAGTTTGAAGACCCCTGAGATCTGTGAAAGATGAACCGGATCATGCAGGAAATATAAGAGTAGCTGACTGGAAATTTTTGATGCGTAGCAAAGAGCGCCAAAAACGGCCCCTCCCTCTCACACACAGCAGTGAAGAGAAACGAAACTGTCACAATTAAAAGCAAACAACTGCCAAGTGGAAAATAATGCCCAAATATTTATTCACTCAGTACCTCAGCAATGTAAACGATTCTACATTCCAGCAAAAACGTTTAACATGAAAAATACTTATTAAAAGGATTAGTGACTTTTAACAGAGTAGTTCCGGTGAAATACCATCCCCAGAATACTTTGAAGTGTATACATACATGTCATTATAACGGTATGGCAGGATTTTCTCATCAATTCCATTCAGAAAATAAAAACTGCTACATACCTCAATGCAGATTCATCTGCCCGCTGTCCCCTGATCTGAAGCTTTTACCTCCCTCAGATGGCCGAGAACAGCAATATGATCTTAACTACTCCGGTTAAAATCATAGTAAAAAACTCTGGCAGATTCTTCCTCAAACTCTGCCAGAGAAGTAATAACACGCTCCGGTGCTATTATAAAATAACAAACTTTTGATTGAAGTCATAAAAACTAAGTATAATCACCACAGTCCTCTCACACATCCTATCTAGTCGTTGGGTGCAAGAGAATGACTGGGACTGACGTAGAGGGGAGGAGCTATATGCAGCTCTGCTGGGTGAATCCTCTTGCATTTCCTGTTGGGGAGGAGTTATATCCCAGAAGTAATGATGACCCGTGGACTGATCACACATAACAGAAGAAATATGCAATATTATTTTCTTATGTTGCGCTTTTAAAAAACCGTGATCATGTTTGCGCGACTTGTGGGTTTAGTTTTTTTAAAACTTTTTCTGCTCCATAGAAGTCTATGGGGGAATGCGTTTTTACATTTGTGTCTTCTAAAAGTCCATTTGTTACCGTGACTCTGCAAATATGAGAGCGCAAACCTTTTACTCTCAACTCTTAATACAAGCGCAAATCACTGAGGGCAATTTTTTTTTTTTGAGGTTTCAAAGCTCAAACACGAGCGCAAACTGTCGCTCCACTCGTAATCTAATCCTAAATGTGTATTGGAGATTTGTTTTATCTTTCAATATGATTTAATAGGCAATGGGTTGAGGGGAAGATTTGGTGTCGTGTTTTGGGGGAGGGCTCAAAAGGATAAATAAAGGAGACGTCAAAACCAGGTAAGAATTAATTTGATGGATTTTTATTTGCAATGCACTACTGTGAGCTAGATGGTGATTCATGGCTACATACATATACCTTTCTAATTAGCTCATCAGATTTCAGTGCTACGGAATTTTGTGATGCTATACAAATAAATGATCATAATAATAATAATAATTTGTTCAGTTAGTTCCCAGTAGTGCATTGCTGCTCTTCGGCAGAGTTTAACTATGTATTTAACTGCTATGCAAGAGTAGAACACATGCATGCGACATTGCTATAATAAAATGCTCTAACGCAGGGTTCTTCAAACTTTTTTTCCCCAAGACCCAGTGCAGTGATACCACATAACTTTTGGACCCTATTTTTATACTGTTACAAATGTGGGTTTATGAACTGCATCAACTCAAACACCAGATATGGCCCCCCTTAAAGAGTGGGGTCTCTCACAAATGACTCCACAGGTTGGTTTTACAAGGAAAAGAGAAAATGAAGGGGCGCCTGTAGCTGTCTGGTGATCTTATATACCTTTATCCGTGATAGTGTTAATAACGTTATTAAAATTAAAGTAATACATTTAGCCTATATTGATTTTTTCTTGTGCTGAGTGTTGATATCAAATTCACAATATCCGCTTTAAATATTTGTGACAAAATGAGGTGTGGTTTATACTAACCTATGTGGTATTTTAACTGTGCAGTTGTAACTAGATAATTAATTCTAAGTGTGTTTAAAGTGCTAGTGCTCGTTGAAATGGGAACTAATCTGTGTTACTGAGACTTCAAGTGAGTAAAGGGGTAATACTTGATGATTGAAAATACCAAAACAATAATAGCAATAATTTAAAATTGCATAAATATCACTGTTTATATAATTTCAGCTATAGTTCAACTTGTCCTTGGTAAAAGTATCACTTTCTGTTTTTAACAGGTGACTAATATAATTAATTAATTAGAAAAATAAAACATATATAGAAGTAAATTTATCACAATAAATTGATTCTTTCACACAAAAAAAAAAACAGATTCTTTCATCTAATATTCAAAAATATCTTGTCACAATAAGAACTAAGAAAAAACAGAATTTATGTTTACCTGATAAATTTCTTTCTCCAACGGTGTGTCCGGTCCACGGCGTCATCCTTACTTGTGGGATATTCTCTTCCCCAACAGGAAATGGCAAAGAGCCCAGCAAAGCTGGTCACATGATCCCTCCTAGGCTCCGCCTACCCCAGTCATTCGACCGACGTTAAGGAGGAATAATAGCATAGGAGAAACCATATGGTACCGTGGTGACTGTAGTTAAAGAAAATAAATTATCAGACCTGATTAAAAAACCAGGGCGGGCCGTGGACCGGACACACCGTTGGAGAAAGAAATTTATCAGGTAAACATAAATTCTGTTTTCTCCAACATAGGTGTGTCCGGTCCACGGCGTCATCCTTACTTGTGGGAACCAATACCAAAGCTTTAGGACACGGATGAAGGGAGGGAGCAAATCAGGTCACCTAAATGGAAGGCACCACGGCTTGCAAAACCTTTCTCCCAAAAATAGCCTCAGAAGAAGCAAAAGTATCAAACTTGTAAAATTTGGTAAAAGTGTGCAGTGAAGACCAAGTCGCTGCCCTACATATCTGATCAACAGAAGCCTCGTTCTTGAAGGCCCATGTGGAAGCCACAGCCCTAGTGGAATTAGCTGTGATTCTTTCGGGAGGCTGCCGTCCGGCAGTCTCGTAAGCCAATCTGATGATGCTTTTAATCCAAAAAGAGAGAGAGGTAGAAGTTGCTTTTTGACCTCTCCTTTTACCTGAGTAAACAACAAACAAGGAAGATGTTTGTCTAAAATTCTTTGTAGCATCTAAATAGAATTTTAGAGCGCGAACAACATCCAAATTGTGCAACAAGCGTTCCTTCTTTGAAACTGGTTTCGGACACAGAGAAGGTACGATAATCTCCTGGTTAATGTTTTTGTTAGAAACAACTTTTGGAAGAAAACCAGGTTTAGTACGTAAAACCACCTTATCTGCATGGAACACCAGATAAGGAGGAGAACACTGCAGAGCAGATAATTCTGAAACTCTTCTAGCAGAAGAAATTGCAACTAAAAACAAAACTTTCCAAGATAATAACTTAATATCAACGGAATGTAAGGGTTCAAACGGAACCCCCTGAAGAACTGAAAGAACTAAATTGAGACTCCAAGGAGGAGTCAAAGGTTTGTAAACAGGCTTGATTCTAACCAGAGCCTGAACAAAGGCTTGAACATCTGGCACAGCTGCCAGTTTTTTGTGAAGTAACACCGACAAGGCAGAAATCTGTCCCTTCAGGGAACTTGCCGATAATCCTTTTTCCAATCCTTCTTGAAGGAAGGATAGAATCCTAGGAATCTTAACCTTGTCCCAAGGGAATCCTTTAGATTCACACCAACAGATATATTTTTTCCAAATTTTGTGGTAAATCTTTCTAGTTACAGGCTTTCTGGCCTGAACAAGAGTATCGATAACATAATCTGAGAAACCTCGCTTCGATAAAATCAAGCGTTCAATCTCCAAGCAGTCAGCTGGAGTGAAACCAGATTCGGATGTTCGAACGGACCCTGAACAAGAAGGTCTCGTCTCAAAGGTAGCTTCCAAGGTGGAGCCGATGACATATTCACCAGATCTGCATACCAAGTCCTGCGTGGCCACGCAGGAGCTATCAAGATCACCGACGCCCTCTCCTGATTGATCCTGGCTACCAGCCTGGGGATGAGAGGAAACGGCGGGAACACATAAGCTAGTTTGAAGGTCCAAGGTGCTACTAGTGCATCCACTAGAGCCGCCTTGGGATCCCTGGATCTGGACCCGTAGCAAGGAACTTTGAAGTTCTGACGAGAGGCCATCAGATCCATGTCTGGAATGCCCCATAGTTGAGTGACTTGGGCAAAGATTTCCGGATGGAGTTCCCACTCCCCCGGATGCAATGTCTGACGACTCAGAAAATCCGCTTCCCAATTTTCCACTCCCGGGATGTGGATAGCAGACAGGTGGCAGGAGTGAGACTCCGCCCATAGAATAATCTTGGTCACTTCTTCCATCGCTAGGGAACTCCTTGTTCCCCCCTGATGGTTGATGTACGCAACAGTCGTCATGTTGTCTGATTGAAACCGAATGAACTTGGTCCTCGCTAGCTGAGGCCAAGCCTTGAGAGCATTGAATATCGCTCTCAGTTCCAGAATATTTATCGGTAGAAGAGATTCTTCCCGAGACCAAAGACCCTGAGCTTTCAGGGATCCCCAGACCGCGCCCCAGCCCATCAGACTGGCGTCGGTCGTGACAATGACCCACTCTGGTCTGCGGAATGTCATCCCTCGTGACAGGTTGTCCAGGGACAGCCACCAACGGAGTGAGTCTCTGGTCCTCTGATTTACTTGTATCTTTGGAGACAAGTCTGTATAGTCCCCATTCCACTGACTGAGCATGCACAGTTGTAATGGTCTTAGATGAATGCGCGCAAAAGGAACTATGTCCATTGCCGCTACCATCAACCCGATCACTTCCATGCACTGAGCTACGGAAGGAAGAGGAACGGAATGAAGTATCCGACAAGAGTCCAGAAGCTTTGTCTTTCTGGCCTCTGTTAGAAAAATCCTCATTTCTGAGGAGTCTATAATTGTTCCCAAGAAGGGAACCCTTGTTGACGGGGATAGAGAACTCTTTTCCACGTTCACTTTCCAGCCGTGAGATCTGAGAAAGGCCAGGACGATGTCCGTGTGAGCCTTTGCTCGAGGGAGGGACGACGCTTGAATCAGAATGTCGTCCAGGTAAGGTACTACTGCAATGCCCTTTGGTCTTAGTACCGCTAGAAGGGACCCTAGTACCTTTGTGAAAATCCTTGGAGCAGTGGCTAATCCGAAAGGAAGCGCCACAAACTGGTAATGTTTGTCCAGGAATGCAAACCTTAGGAACCGATGATGTTCCTTGTGGATAGGAATATGTAGATACGCATCCTTTAAATCCACCGTGGTCATGAATTGACCTTCCTGGATGGAAGGAAGGATAGTTCGAATGGTTTCCATCTTGAAAGATGGGACCTTGAGAAATTTGTTTAAGATCTTGAGATCTAAGATTGGTCTGAACGTTCCCTCTTTTTTGGGAACTATGAACAGATTGGAGTAGAACCCCATCCCTTGTTCTCTTAATGGAACAGGATGAATCACTCCCATTTTTAACAGGTCTTCTACACAATGTAAGAACGCCTGTCTTTTTATGTGGTCTGAAGACAACTGAGACCTGTGGAACCTCCCCCTTGGGGGAAGTCCCTTGAATTCCAGAAGATAACCCTGGGAGACTATTTCTAGCGCCCAAGGATCCAGAACATCTCTTGCCCAAGCCTGAGCGAAGAGAGAGAGTCTGCCCCCCACCAGATCCGGTCCCGGATCGGGGGCCAATATTTCATGCTGTCTTGGTAGCAGTGACAGGTTTCTTGGCCTGCTTTCCCTTGTTCCAGCCTTGCATTGGTCTCCAAGCTGGCTTGGCTTGAGAAGTATTACCCTCTTGCTTAGAGGACGTAGCACTTTGGGCTGGTCCGTTTTTACGAAAGGGACGAAAATTAGGTCTATTTTTTGCCTTGAAAGGCCTATCCTGAGGAAGGGCGTGGCCCTTACCCCCAGTGATATCAGAGATAATCTCTTTCAAGTCAGGGCCAAACAGCGTTTTCCCCTTGAAAGGAATGTTTAGTAACTTGTTCTTGGAAGACGCATCGGCCGACCAAGATTTCAACCAAAGCGCTCTGCGCGCCACAATAGCAAACCCAGAATTCTTAGCCGCTAACCTAGCCACTTGCAAAGTGGCGTCTAGAGTGAAAGAATTAGCCAATTTGAGAGCATTGATTCTGTCCATAATCTCCTCATAAGGAGGAGAATCACTATCGAGCACCTTAATCAGTTCATCAAACCAGAAATATGCAGCTGTAGTGACAGGGACAATGCATGAAATGGGTTGTAGAAGGTAACCCTGCTGAACAAACATCTTTTTAAGCAAACCTTCTAATTTTTTATCCATAGGATCTTTGAAAGCACAACTATCCTCTATGGGTATAGTGGTGCGTTTGTTTAAAGTAGAAACCGCTCCCTCGACCTTGGGGACTGACTGCCATAAGTCCTTTCTGGGGTCGACCATAGGAAACAATTTTTTAAATATGGGGGGAGGGACGAAAGGAATACCGGGCCTTTCCCATTCTTTATTAACAATGTCCGCCACCCGCTTGGGTATAGGAAAAGCTTCTGGGAGCCCCGGCACCTCTAGGAACTTGTCCATTTTACATAGTTTCTCTGGAATGACCAACTTTTCACAATCATCCAGAGTGGATAATACCTCCTTAAGCAAAATGCGGAGATGTTCCAACTTAAATTTAAATGTAATCACATCAGATTCAGCCTGATGAGAAATGTTCCCTGAATCAGTAATTTCTCCCTCAGACAAAACCTCCCTGGCCCCCTCAAACTGGATTAGGGGCCCTTCAGAGATATTAATATCAGCGTCGTCATGCTCTTCAGTAACTAAAACAGAGCAGCCACGCTTACGCTGACAAGGGTTCATTTTGGCTAAAATGTTTTTGACAGAATTATCCATTACAGCCGTTAATTGTTGCATAGTAAGGAGTATTGGCGCGCTAGATGTACTAGGGGCCTCCTGAGTGGGCAAGACTCGTGTAGACGAAGGAGGGAATGATGCAGTACCATGCTTACTCCCCTCACTTGAGGAATCATCTTGGGCATCATTGTCATTATCACATAAATCACATTTATTTAAATGAATAGGAATTCTGGCTTCCCCACATTCAGAACACAGTCTATCTGGTAGTTCAGACATGTTAAACAGGCATAAACTTGATAAGAAAGTACAAAAAACGTTTTAAAATAAAACCGTTACTGTCACTTTAAATTTTAAACTGAACACACTTTGTTACTGCAATTGCGAAAAAACATGAAGGAATTGTTCAAAAATCACAAAATTTTCACCACAGTGTCTTAAAGCCTTAAAAATATTGCACACCAAATTTGGAAGCTTTAACCCTTAAAATAACGGAACCGGAGCCGTTATAAGCTTTAACCCCTTTACAGTCCCTGGTATCTGCTTTGCTGAGACCCAACCAAGCCCAAAGGGGAATACGATACCAAATGACGCCTTCAGAAAGTCTTTTCTAAGTATCAGAGCTCCTCTCACATGCGACTGCATGCCATGCCTCTCAAAAACAAGTGCGCCACACCGGCGCGAAAATGAGACTCTGCTTATGCTTTGGGAAAGCCCCTAAGAAATAAGGTGTCTAATACAGTGCCTGCCGATATTATTATATCAAAATACCCAGATAAAATGATTCCTCAAGGCTAAATATGTGCTAATAATGAATCGATTTAGCCCAGAAAAGTCTACAGTCTAAATAAGCCCTTGTAAAGCCCTTATTTACGATCGTAATAAATATGGCTTACCGGATCCCATAGGGAAAATGACAGCTTCCAGCATTACATCGTCTTGTTAGAATGTGTCATACCTCAAGCAGCAAGAGACTGCACACTGTTCCCCCAACTGAAGTTAATTGCTCTCAACAGTCCTGTGTGGAACAGCCATGGATTTTAGTTACGGTTGCTAAAATCATTTTCCTCATACAAACAGAAATCTTCATCTCTTTTCTGTTTCTGAGTAAATAGTACATACCAGCACTATTTCAAAATAACAAACTCTTGATTGAATAATAAAAAACTACAGTTAAACACTAAAAAACTCTAAGCCATCTCCGTGGAGATGTTGCCTGTACAACGGCAAAGAGAATGACTGGGGTAGGCGGAGCCTAGGAGGGATCATGTGACCAGCTTTGCTGGGCTCTTTGCCATTTCCTGTTGGGGAAGAGAATATCCCACAAGTAAGGATGACGCCGTGGACCGGACACACCTATGTTGGAGAAATCCCAGTTTTGTGTTCTACCTAAAACGGATAAATTGATTAACAATACCATATATGCTGTAGCTAAAAGACTAAGGAAGATAAAAAAAAGTTGACACACAGATTCCATTTCTTTGGAACAAATGTTTCTTTATACAATCCAATATCTGATTCAATAGACCAGTGTATACTCATTTGAATTTTTATACAAGGGATACTTCTAACTTTTTATCAAGCATCAATGAATGGAAGTTTTTTTAAAGCATATATAAGCTTGTTTTAGGCCTATATAAGCACTTTTTTATGACACAGGTGTTTCTAATTTATATTATTATTATTTTTCTTTAATACATGAATTATTATACTATGTTTAAGGAAAACTTATGATAAAATAAATAGTTATTGTGATAAATATACTTCTATATACGTTTTATTTTTTAATTAATTATATTAGTCACCTGTTAAAAACAGAAAGTGATACTTTTACCAAGGACAAGTTGAACTATAGCTGAAATTATATAAACAGTGATATTTATGCAATTATAAATTATTGCAATTATTGTTTTGGTATTATCAATCATCAAGTGTTACCCCTTTACTCACTTGAAGTCTCAGTAACACAGATTAGTTCCCATTTCAACGAGCACTAGCACTTTAAACACACTTAGAATTAATTATCTAGTTACAACTGCACAGTTAAAATACCACATAGGTTAGTATAAATCACACCTCATTTTGTCACAAATATTTAAAGCGGATATTGTGAATTTGATATCAACACTCGGCACAAGAAAAAATCAATATAGGCTAAATCTATTACAGGTGGCCCTCGTTTTACAACGGTTCAATTTACACTGTTTCAGAATAACAACCTTTTTTCCCAGTCATGTGACTGCTATTGAAAAGCATTGAGAAGCAGTGCATTTATTAAAATAGCCAGTAGATGGAGCTGTCCGCTTGTGTTGCAGCCAAGCCAAGCAAGCTGAAATTAATCAGTTTAACCAGACCTGAGCTATCGAGCAGATTTCAAACGAACAAGATCTTCCTGTCTATAAATCAGTCCAGATTGGAATGCATAGAAATAACTGTTTGCTGAAAAATGCAAGCAAAGTCTGTGTTGTGTGATTATTTTATTAGGTTTATCATGCTGTTTAGCAAATGTTTTTGTTCATTTAACTTAGTTTAATTTTATATTTTGTGTAGTGTCATTATTTTATTAGGTTTATAATGATGTTTAGCATTTAAAGTCTTCATTTTAAAGCTGTAAAAATAATGTATTAGGTGTTACTTATGACAATTTTGAGATGGGCCTGGAACCTATCTCCCTCACTTCCCATTGACTTACATTATAAACTGGGTTTCAATTTACAACGGTTTCGATTTACAACCATTTCTTCTGGAACCTAACCCCGGCGTAAACTGAGGGCTACCTGTACTTTAATTTTAATAACGTTATTAACACTATCAAGGATAAAGGTATATAAGATTACCAGACAGCTACAGGCGCCCCCTTCATTTTCTCTTTTCCTATTTTTATACTGCCTTGGTCTGAAGTAATATGCAACAACATAGCTGCAATTTTTGGCATTATTCCTGATTGTAGTTACACTTGAAAGTGTTGTAAAGGGTAAGACACACACACACACACACATATTCTCATACAAAACACTCTCACCACACGCACTCATACAACACACTCACACCACACGCACTCTCATACAACACACTCACACCACACACACTCTCATACAACACACTCACACCACACACACTCTCATACAAAACACACCACATGCACTCTCATACAACACACACCACACGCACTCTCAAACAACACACTCAGACCACACACACTCTCATACAACACATACCACACGCACTCTCATACAACACACTCACACCACACACACTCTCATACAACACACACCACACACACTCATAGAACACACTAACACCACACACACTCTCATACAACACACACCACATACACTCTCATACAACACACTCACTCTCATACAACACACACCACACGCACTCTCATACAACACACTCAGACCACACACACTCTCATACAACACCCACCACACACACCCTCATATAACACACAACACAACACACACCTTACACACTCATTTATAACACACACCACACACACACACTCTCATATAACGCACACACCACACACACTCTCTCATATAACGCACACACCACACACACTCTCTCTCATATAAAAGCACACACCACACACACACTCGCTCTCTCATATAACGCACACACCGCACACACCACACACACACTCTCATATAACGCACACACCACACACACACACTCTCATATAAAGCACACAGCAAACACACTCACTCATATAAAGCACACACCACACACACAATCTAATATAAAGCACACACCACACACACTCTCTCATATAAAGCACACACAACACACACACACTCTCTCATATAAAGCACACACCACACACACTCTGATATAAAAGCACACACCAGACACACAGACTCATATAAAGTACACACACACACTCTCATATAAAGCACACACCACACACACACACTCTCATATAAAGCACACACCACACACACACACACTCTCATATAAATCACACACCACACACACTCTCATATAAAGCACACACCACACCACAAACTCTCTCATAGAACGCACACACCACACACACACACACCACAGACACACTCATAACACACACACACCCCCTCTCAAATAACACACACACTCTCATAACACACACACACACTCATAACATACACACAAGTCGTGACCCAGTAAACATGGTGTTGCGACCCAGTTATGGGTCCCAGCCCGTGGTTTGAAGAACCCTGCTCTAACACATCAGAGCATTATCTTTTTGAGCTTTTCTGTTGTTTTTACAAATTGAGAATATTTTCACACTTGGCAAGTATGCTAATTTACTTCAAGACTATAAACAAATGTAATTACAAGGTGTTTCATGACCCTTAAAATAACCTCTTAAAAAGGCTTCCTTGCTTTTCCTAGCCTTCATATGCTCCCATAAATTAACCCCATGTTGGCGCTAAACTGACACTTTCAGAAGAAAAGGGAAGTATTTATTATTATTATTTTAATGATCTCCTTTTCACTTGTCATAACCTGAGTAGAGACTTTTATGTTCATCTCCACTGCTACATTTTACATTTCTTGGACTAGATTTCTATTTTCAACAGCATAAATACACAGATTCACAAATTCTTCAAGTATTTAAGATTTGAACAACTGCATTGAGAATTCTGTCAGTTTAATTCTAGACAGTAGATTTCACTGAAAATAAAGATCTCTAACAGCTGGTCAAGGTCTGATCTGGGTCACATCTGCTTACATTTTAATCAACGCTTCTCCTTTTTGATTCTCCATTTTAAACGGCTAAAACATTGTGGCAGTGTTAAAGTGAATGTAAATTTTGATGCTTAAGTGCCCAGTTTTTAAAAATTTGATTAAAATTAGGGGCACTTTAATTCATCAAAATTTACATTTCACTTGAGTGAAAAAATACTTACCTTTTAAACTTGACAGCCGCTCCAGCTTCTCCTGGTCGTCACAAGCCATTTCTGATGTCAGAAATGATGGATCGGTCATCCTCCAATAACGGCCATGTCTGATTCAATGCTGTGATTGGAGGAAGCCGGATTCCTCATTTTAGACCCAGGAAGAGGCTTTGCGACAGGTGGAGGAAGCTGGAGCGGCTGTCAAGATTAAAAGGTAAGTATTTTTTCATAACACGAGTGAAATGTAAATTTTGATGAATTAAAGTGCCCCTGTTTTTATTCGAATTTTTAAAAACCGTGCACTTTTAGCAAAAATTTACATTCACTTTAAGTAAGTTCAACGTGTAAAAAAAAAGGTGATTTAAAGGGCCGTAATACCCAAATGTTTAAATACTTGAAAGTGATGCAGTATAGCTGTAAAAAGCTGACTAGTAAATATCACCTTAACATCTCTATGTAAAAAAGAAAGAGATTTTACCTCAAAAGTTTCTCAGTAGCCACATCTCATTGTAAAGGACTTCTAAGCAGCAAAACAGTATGTCCGTCCCGAGACAGCGCAAGGAGCGAGCTTTCGTGCACACTCATCTTATTTCCCTATTCAGTGTAAGGAAGTTTACTATGAAATCTCATAAGAGTTAAGTGAAATCTCATGAGATCACAGTAAAAGAGTTCATGACCTTAGTTAGCACTGATGATGCTGATTGGCTGCTGTTCATTTCTTCATTTTTTTTTAACCTGCAGCTGGGCAACAGCTGAGTATAACTTTTTACACAGAACTTACTCTGCTGAGCTGAGGAGATTGTGAGGTAAAATATCTTCCTTTTTTACATAGAGATGCTCAGGTGATATTTTCCTGTCAGCTTTTTACAGTTATACTGCATCAGTTTCAAGTGATTTAGCATATGAGTATTATGTCCCTTTAAGTGCTGACAAATATTTCTTTGTAGTAAACACCAATTGTGATTGGCTTCTTGCTTCCTACAATAAGTTATAATAGAAACAACCTGAGTAACTTTTCAATTTGTTACAAATTAAAGGGACATTGTACACTAGATTTTTATTTGAATAAATGTTTTGTAGATGATCCATTTATATAGCTCACCTGGGAGTGTTTTTGTAACAATGTATCGTTTTGCTTATTTTTCCATAACATTGGGATGATTTTCAGACTCCTAACCAAGTCGCATCGTGTCAGATGTATACATGCGTTTACAGACTCCTGCTGCTCCTGTTTGTATTATCTGTCTTTTTATATACAAGGAGGGGGGGGGGGGTCTGTTTATATTTCCCTAGCCACTTTCACTGGGTGTCCCAGCCTAACCCCATCAACAGTGGTAAAAAGTTTTATACTGGATTTTTAGATCAGTATCTGTGCATATTCTTCTTTATAGTAGTTTCTATTACATGCAGTTATATGAAAATTGGTGTATACTGTCCTTTTAATGTTCCTAATTTAGACGTCAAAATATAATAGCAAATGTAAATGTTTTCTCAGTTATCAGCAAATAAGCATAGATATATATATATATATATATATATATATATACACACATACACACACACACACCACACATAGTATATATATATATATATATATATATATATATATATATATATATATACATATACACAAACATATAGTATATATATATATATATATATATATATATATATATATATATATATATATATATATATATATATATATATATATATATATACATACATACATATACAGGGCCGCCACTAGAAATTTTGGGGCCCCTGACTCAACCATTGATCAGGGCCCCCCCCATTTGACATGTGCAATTTTTTACCAAGTGACTAAAATGTATATGCACTTTATTCTTAATTGTCTATTTAAACTTGGAAATGTTGTAAAGGTAGTAACATACACACACACAGACACACTCATACACTGAAACATACACACACACTCACACATAAGGATTCACATATAGACACTCTAGCAGACACGCAAAGAAACACACTCAGACACAGAAACCCAAACAGACACTCAGCACTTGTTTACATTGACCTGACAAGTATTGAGGTAAACTACAGTTTTGTAAAGAAAGGAGATTTAGAAAAAAAAATATGGAGTTCTGATTATCTTTTTGTAAAGGAAGATGACAACTAAATTATGACAACAGCATGCAGTGGCTGAAAGGAAGGGCCCTGAACTGCCTAAACAATAATTTAAAGGTTAAATGGTGGAGTGGTTACTTCCAGAAAGGTCTTGTTAGTCTCAAAGTCTGTAGAAAGATGTGAATAATTAGTAGTAAGGTCAAAATGTCCTAAAAAGGAACAGACAATGGACACACACACACAAATTCAAACTTGCACATACACCCAAGGAAACACCCGACAGAGACAGCCTCAGAAAACACACAAAGACATATACACACATACACACACACAGAGACACCCACAGAAAACACACAAAGACATACACACACACACACACACAGAGACAACCACATGAAAAACACAGAAAGACATACATACACACATCCTCACTGAGACATCCACAGAAAACACACAAAGACATACACACACCCTCACAGAGACACCCACAGAAAACACAGACATACATGCATACACACAAACACCCTCACAGAAACACCCATAGAAAAAGCTCAAAGACATATGCACACACCCTCACAGACATCCACAGAAAATGCACAAAGACATACACACGGTAACACCCACCCTCACAGAGAGACCCACAGATAAAAAATACATACACATAGAGACACAAACCAAAGCACAAAGACATAAACACATACACCCACAGAAACACTCACAGGAGGAAACATTTATGCACCTTGCATCCCCTAAATCAACAGTGTGTGACATGCATGATAAAAAAAAATGCAGAAATTAAAAGATCAATTTTTAAAGAATCATATTTGTAAATGTGCAAACAAAAATAATTCTGTGAATTCAAAATTATACATTAATGAGCTGGGTAGATGGCTAGATGAAAAAAGTACCTTTAAAAGGTTGCATATGTTTGTTTGTTTTTTTCCCATTTTCCCCAACCAAGAGCACCACTTCAAATATAGTGTACAAATTTTCCCATCTGTCAGGTGTACTTATGGATTTTGAAAATGCTGTACTCTATATGGTCTTGGTGGGACCATAAGCTGTGGTACTCATACCATTAGATCTGGTTAAATGCAGGATTTAGGCTTGTTGGTATGTATTTCAAAACTAAGTCAGCTGTAGTGTAAACTGGATAGTTTTAAGTTAACCTGTCTCATTTCAAACACTGAGCAATCTTAGGCCTAGATTTGGAGTTTGGCGGTAGAAGGGCTGTTAACGCTCCGCAGGCTTTTTTCTGGCCGCACCATAAATTTAACTCTGGTATCGAGAGTTCAAACAAATGCTGCGTTAGGCTCCAAAAAAGGAGCGTAGAGCATTTTTACCGCAAATGCAACTCTCGATACCAGAGTTGCTTACGGACGCGGCCAGCCTCAAAAACGTGCTCGTGCACGATTCTCCCATAGGAAACAATGGGGCTGTTTGAGCTGAAAAAAAACCTAACACCTGCAAAAAAGCTGCGTTCAGCTCCTAACGCAGCCCCATTGTTTCCTATGGGAAAACACTTCCTACGTCTGCACCTAACACCCTAACATGTACCCCGAGTCTAAACACCCCTACCCTTACACGTATTAACCCCTAATCTGCCGCCCCCGCTATCGCTGACCCCTGCATATTATTATTAACCCCTAATCTTCCGCTCCGTAAACCGCCGCTACTTACATTATCCCTATGTACCCCTAATCTGCTGCCCCTAACACCGCCGACCCCTGTATTATATTTATTAACCCCTAATCTGCCCCCCTCAACGTCGCCGACACCTGCCTACACTTATTAACCCCTAATCTGCCGAGCGAACCTGAGCGCTACTATAATAAAGTAATTAACCCCTAATCCGCCTCACTAACCCTATCATAAATAGTATTAACCCCTAATCTGCCCTCCCTAACATCGCCGACACCTAACTTCAATTATTAACCCCTAATCTGACGACCGGACCTCACCGCTATTCTAATAAATGGATTAACCCCTAAAGCTAAGTCTAACACTAACACTAACACCCCCCTAACTTAAATATAATTTACATCTAACGAAATAAATTAACTCTTATTAAATAACTTATTCCTATTTAAAGCTAAATACTTACCTGTAAAATAAACCCTAATATAGCTACAATATAAATTATAATTACATTGTAGCTATTTTAGGATTAATATTTATTTTACAGGCAACTTTGTAATTATTTTAACCAGGTACAATAGCTATTAAATAGTTAAGAACTATTTAATAGTTACCTAGTTAAAATAATAACAAATTTACCTGTAAAATAAATCCTAACCTAAGTTATAATTAAACCTAACACTACCCTATCAATAAATTAATTAAATAAACTACCTACAATTAACCTAACACTACACTATCAATAAATAAATTAAATACAATTGCTACAAATAACTACAATTACATAAACTAACTAAAGTACAAAAAATAAAAAAGAACTAAGTTACAAAAAATAAAAAAATATTTACAAACATAAGAAAAATATTACAACAATTTTAAACTAATTACACCTACTCTAAGCCCCCTAATAAAATAACAAAGACCCCCAAAATAACAAAATGCCCTACCCTATTCTAAATTAATAAATTTAAAAGCTCTTTTACCTTACCAGCCCTGAACAGGGCCCTTTGCGGGGCATGCCCCAAGAAGTTCAGCTCTTTTGCCTGTAAAAAAAAACATACAATACCCCCCCCCCCAACATTACAACCCACCACCCACATACCCCTAATCTAACCCAAACCCCCCTTAAATAAACCTAACACTAAGCCCCTGAAGATCTTCCTACCTTGTCTTCACCATCCAGGTATCACCGATCCGTCCTGGCTCCAAAATCTTCATCCAACCCAAGCGGGGGTTGGCGATCCATCATCCGGTGGCTGAAGAGGTCCAGAAGAGGCTCCAAAGTCTTCCTCCTATACGGCAAGAAGAGGACATCCGGACCGGCAAACATCTTCTCCAAGCGGCATCTTCGATCTTCTTGCATCCGGTGCGGAGCGGGTCCATCTTGAAGCAGGCGACGCGGATCCATCCTCTTCTTCCGTTGTCTCCCGACGAATGACGGTTCCTTTAAGGGACGTCATCCAAGATGGCGTCCCTTGAATTCCGATTGGCTGATAGGATTCTATCAGCCAATCGGAATTAAGGTAGGAATATTCTGATTGGCTGATGGAATCAGCCAATCAGAATCAAGTTCAATCCGATTGGCTGATCCAATCAGCCAATCAGATTGAGCTCGCATTCTATTGGCTGTTCCGATCAGCCAATAGAATGCGAGCTCAATCTGATTGGCTGATTGGATCAGCCAATAGGATTGAACTTGATTCCGATTGGCTGATTCCATCAGCCAATCAGAATTTTCCTACCTTAATTCCGATTGGCTGATAGAATCCTATCAGCCAATCGGAATTCAAGGGACGCCATCTTGGATGACGTCCCTTAAAGGAACCGTCATTCGTCGGGAGACAACGGAAGAAGAGGATGGATCTGCGTCGCCTGCTTCAAGATGGACCCGCTCCGCACCGGATGCAAGAAGATCGAAGATGCCGCTTGGAGAAGATGTTTGCCGGTCCGGATGTCCTCTTCTTGCCGGATAGGAGGAAGACTTTGGAGCCTCTTCTGGACCTCTTCAGCCACCGGATGATGGATCGCCAACCCCCGCTTGGGTTGGATGAAGATTTTGGAGCCAGGACGGATCGGTGATACCTGGATGGTGAAGACAAGGTAGGAAGATCTTCAGGGGCTTAGTGTTAGGTTTATTTAAGGGGGGTTTGGGTTAGATTAGGGGTATGTGGGTGGTGGGTTGTAATGTTGGGGGGGGGGTATTGTATGTTTTTTTTTACAGGCAAAAGAGCTGAACTTCTTGGGGCATGCCCCGCAAAGGGCCCTGTTCAGGGCTGGTAAGGTAAAAGAGCTTTTAAATTTATTAATTTAGAATAGGGTAGGGCATTTTGTTATTTTGGGGGTCTTTGTTATTTTATTAGGGGGCTTAGAGTAGGTGTAATTAGTTTAAAATTGTTGTAATATTTTTCTTATGTTTGTAAATATTTTTTTATTTTTTGTGACTTAGTTCTTTTTTATTTTTTGTACTTTAGTTAGTTTATGTAATTGTAGTTATTTGTAGCAATTGTATTTAATTTATTTATTGATAGTGTAGTGTTAGGTTAATTGTAGGTAATTGTAGGTAGTTTATTTAATTAATTTATTGATAGGGTAGTGTTAGGTTTAATTATAACTTAGGTTAGGATTTATTTTACAGGTAAATTTGTTATTATTTTAACTAGGTAACTATTAAATAGTTCTTAACTATTTAATAGCTATTGTACCTGGTTAAAATAATTACAAAGTTGCCTGTAAAATAAATATTAATCCTAAAATAGCTATAATATAATTATAATTTATATTGTAGCTATATTAGGATTTATTTTACAGGTAAGTATTTAGCTTTAAATAGGAATAAGTTATTTAATAAGAGTTAATTTATTTCGTTAGATGTAAATTATATTAAAGTTAGGGGGGTGTTAGTGTTAGACTTAGCTTTAGGGGTTAATCCATTTATTAGAATAGCGGTGAGGTCCGGTCGTCAGATTAGGGGTTAGTGAAGTTAGGTGTCAGCGATGCTAGGGAGGGCAGATTAGGGGTTAATACTATTTATGATAGGGTTAGTGAGGCGGATTAGGGGTTAATAACTTTATTATAGTAGCGGTGCGGTCCGCTCGGCAGATTAGGGGTTAATAAGTGTAGGCAGGTGTCGGCGACGTTGAGGGGGGCAGATTAGGGGTTAATAAATATAATATAGGGGTCGGCGGTGTTAGGGGCAGCAGATTAGGGGTACATAAGGATAACGTAGGTGGCAGATTAGGGGTTAAAAAAATTTAATCGAGTGGCGGCGATGTGGGGGGACCTCGGTTTAGGGGTACATAGGTAGTTTATGGGTGTTAGTGTACTTTAGGGTACAGTAGTTAAGAGCTTTATGAACCGGCGTTAGCCCAGAAAGCTCTTAACTCCTGCTATTTTCCGGCGGCTGGAGTTTTGTCGTTAGAGCTCTAACGCTCACTTCAGAAACGACTAAATGCCGGCGTTAGAAAGATCCCATTGAAAAGATAGGATACGCAATTGACTTAAGGGGATCTGCGGTATGGAAAAGTCGCGGATGAAAAGTGAGCGTTAGACCCTTTAATCACTGACTCCAAATACCAGCGGGTGGCCAAAACCAGCGTTAGAGGCTCCTAACGCTGGTTTTGGCCACCCGCTACCGCCGAACTCTAAATCTAGGCCTTAGTCTGAGAGTATAAAATGTTATGCAGATGTAAAAATCTTAGATAAAACATAATTTATGCTTACCTGATAAATTTATTTCTCTTGTAGTGTATCCAGTCCACGGATCATCCATTACTTATGGAATATATTCTCCTTCCCAACAGGAAGTTGCAAGAGTCCACCCACAGCAAAGCTGCTATATAGCTCCTCCCCTAACTGCCATATTCAGTCATTCGACCGAAAACATGTAGAGAAAGGAAAAAACCATAGGGTGCAGTGGTGACTGTAGTTCAAATGAAAAAATTACCTACCTTAAAGTGACAGGGCGGGCCGTGGACTGGATACACTACAAGAGAAATAAATTTATCAGGTAAGCATAAATTATGTTTTCTCTTGTTAAGTGTATCCAGTACATGTATCATCCATTACTTATGGAATACCAATACCAAAGCTAAAGTACACGGATGATGGGAGGGACAAGGCAGGTACTTAAACGGAAGTTACCACTGCCTGTAAAAAAAAACCCTTTCTCCCAAAAATAGCCTCCGAAGAAGCAAGGTATCAAATTTGTTAAATTTGAAAAAGTATGAAGCGCAGACCAAGACTCTGTCTTGTAAATCTGTTCAACAGAAGCCACATTTAAAAAAGGCCCAAGTGAAAACCACAGCTCTAGTAGAATGAGCTGCAATCCTTTCAGGAGGCTGCTGTCCAGCAGTCTCATAAGCTAAATGAATTATGCTTTTTAACCAAAAAGACAGAGAGGCTGCTGAAGTATTTTGACCTCTCCTCTGTCCAGAATAGACAACAAACAAGGTGAACGTTTGATGAAAACTGTAGTAGCTTGTAAGTAAAACTTTAAAGCACAAACCACGTCCAATATTGTGTAATAGACGTTCCTTCTTTGAAGAAGGATTAGGATACAAGCATGGAACAACTATCTCTTGAGTGATGTTCTTGTTAGATACCACCTTAGGAAAAAACCCAGGTTGGTACGCAGGACTACCTTATCCATACGAAAGACCAGATAAGGAGAATCACATTGTAACACAGATAACTTGGAGACTCTACGAGTCGAGGAAATAGCTACCCAAAAGGAACTTTCCAAGATAAAGATTGATATCTATGGAACAAAAAAGGTTCAAACGGAACTTCTTGAAGAGCCTTAAGAACCAGGTTTAAGCTCCATGGTGGAGCAACAGTTTTAAACACAGGCTTGGATCTAACCAAAGCCTGACCAAATCCCTGAATGTCTAGAATACCTGCCAGACGCTGGTGCAAAAAAATAGACAGAGTAAAAAATCTGTCCCTTTTAAGGAATTAGCTGACAACCCTTTTCTCAAAAACATCTTGGAGAAAAGATAATATCCTGGGAATCCAGGCTTTACTCCATGAGTAACCCTTGGATTCATAACAATCAGATATTTACACCATATCTATGTTCAATTTTCCTAGAGACAGGCTTTCATGTCTGTATTAAGGTATCAATGACTGACTCGGGGAAGCCATGCTTTGATAACATCAAGCGTTCAGTCTCCAGGCAGTCCATCTCAGATTGATTCTATTTAGATGGTTGAAAGGACCCTGAGGTAGAGGGACCTGTCTCAGAAGCAGAAACCATGATGGAAAGGATGACATGTCCACCAGATCTGCATATCGGGTCCTGCGTGGCTACGCAGGCGCTGTCAAAAACACCAAAGCCCTCTCCTGCTTGGTCTTGACCTCCGAAGGAATCCCACTCCCCCGGAAGAAAAGTCTGACGACTTAGAAAATCCACCTCCCAATTCTCAACACCTGGGATATGGATAGCTGATAGACAAGAGTGAGTCTCTGTCCAGTGAATTATTGTAAGACTTCTAACATCACTAGGGAACTTCTGTTCCCCCTTGATGTCTGATGTAAGCCACAGTCGCGTATATTGTCCGACTGAGTATGATGTACCTCAGAGTTGCTAACTGAGGCCAAGTCTGAAGAGCATGGATATCACTCCCAGAATATTTATTAGAAGGAGGGTCTCCTCCTAAGTCCACTATCCCTGAGCCTTCAGGGAGTTCCAGACTGCATCCCAACCTAAAAGGCTGGCATCCATTGAAACAATTGTCCCATCCGACCTGCGGAAGGTCATACCCTTGGACAGATGGACCCGACTGGTCCAGGTTCAACAAGGGGACAATCTGTGTAATCCCCGTTCCTCTGACTGAGCATGCATAGTTGCAGCGGTCTGAAATGTAGACGTGCAAACGGTACTATGTCCCTTGCCGCTACCTATTAAGCCGATTTCATTCATGTACTGAGCCACCGAAGGGCGCGGACGGGATGAAAAACACGGCAGAAATTTAGAAACTTTGACAACCTGGACTCCGTCAGGTAAATTTTCATTTCTACAGAATCTATCAGAGTCCCTAGGAGGGAAACCCTTGAGATTGGGGATAGAGAACTCTTTCCTTGTTCACTTTCCACCCATGTGATCTCAGAAATGCCAGTACTACGTCCGTATGAGACTTGGCAATTTGGATGTTTGACGCCTGTATCAGGATGTCGTCTAACTAAGGGGCCACTTTTATGCATCCGGCCTAAGGACCGCCAAAGCGACCCCAGAACCTCCATAAAGATTCTTGGGGCTGTAGATATCCCAAAGGAAAGAGCTACAAACTGGTAATGCCTGTCTAGAAAGGCAAACCTGAAAAACGAAGGTGATCTTTATGCATCACAATGTGAGGATAAGCATCCTTCAAATCCATTGTAGTCCTCTATTGACTCTCCTGGATCATAGTTAAGATGGTGCGAATAGTTTCCATCTTAAATGACGGAATTCTGAGGAATTTGTTTAAGATCTTTAGATCCAAAATAGGTCTGAAGGTTCCCTCACCTTGGGAACCACAAACAGATTTGAGTAAAAACTCTGTCCCTGTTCCTCTCTTGGAACTGGATGGATCTCGTACACAATGTAAGAATGCCTCCTTCTTTATCTGGTTTGCAGATAATTGTGAAAGGTGAAATCTCCCCTTTTTTTTTGGGGGGGGATCTTTGAAATCCAGAAGATATCTCTGGGATATAAATTCCAATGCCTAGGGATCCTGGGCATCTCTTGCCCACGCCCGGGCGAAGAATGAAAGTCTGCCCCCTATAGGGTCCGTTACCGGATAGGGGTCCGTTCCTTCATGCTGCCATAGAGGCAGCAGCAGGCTCCTTGGCCTGCTTATCTTTGTTCCAGGTCCAATTGTCTCCAGACCGCCTTGGACTGAGCAAAAATTCCCTCTTGTTTTGCCTTAGAGGAAGTGGATGCCACACCTGCCCTGAAGTTTTAAAAAGCACGAAAATTAGACCTTTTTTGGCCCTTGATTCCTATCCTGAGGAAGGGCATGACCTTTTCCTCCAGTGATATAAGCAATAATCTCCTTCAAACCAGGCCCGAATAGGGTCTGCCCCTTGAAGGGAAGTTAAGTAGCTTATTTATTAAAGTCACGACAGCTGACCATGATATAAGCCATAGCGCTCTGTGCGCCAGTATAGTAAAAAAACAGAATTCTTAGCCGTTAGTCTAGTCAAATGAACAAAGGCATCAGAAAACAAAGGAATTGGCTAGCATAAGCTTGTCAAATATATTCATCCAATGGAGTCGCTAACTGTAAAGCCTCATCAAGAGACTCAACCTAGAACGCCGCAGCAGCAGTGACAGAAGCAATGTATGCAAGGGGCTGCAGGATAAAACCCTGTTGAATAAACATTTTTTTATCCATTGGATCTAAAAAGCACAACTGTCCTCGCCAGAGGTAGTGGTACGCTTAGCTAGAGTAGAAACTCTTCTCTCCACCTTAGGAACTGTCTGCCAGAAGTGCCGTGTGGTGGTAACTATTAGAAAACATTCTTCTAAAAAATAGGAGGGGAAGAGAAAGGCACACCTGGTCTATCCCATTCCTATTAAAAAAATTTTAGTAAACCTCTTTAGGTATTGGAAAAACATCAGTACACACCGGCACTGCATATTATTTATCCAGTCTACACAATTTCTCTGGCCCTGCGATTGTACACATTCATTCAGAGCAGCCAAAGCCTCCCTGAGCAACAAGTGGAGGTTCTCAAGCATAAATTTTAAATGTAGAAATATCAGAATCAGGTTAAATCATCTTCCCTGAGTCAAAAAAATCACCCACAGACTAAGCATATTGTGAGGTAGTATCATACATGGTTCTTAAAGCGTCTGTATGCTCTGTATCTACCCCCAGAGCTATCTGCTTTCCTTTAATTTCAGGTAGTCTGACTAATACTGCTGCCAGAGTATTATTCACCACCTTTGCCATGTCTTGTAAAATAAACACTATGGACGCCCTTGATGTACTTGGCGCCATTTGAGCGTGAGTCCCTGAAGCGGGAGTCAAAAGGTCTGACACGCGGGGAGAGTTAGTCGGCATAACTACCCCCACAACAGAATCCCCTGGTAAAATAAACGCTATGGGTGCCCTTGATGTACTTGGCGCCATTTGAGCGTGAGTCCCTAAAGCGGGAGTCAAAAGGTCTGACACGTGGGGAGAGTTAGTCGGCATAACTACCCCCACGACAGAATCCTCTGGTGATAATGTTTTTTTAAAAACAAAAAATTATCTTTATTGTTTAACACGAAATCAGTACATCTGGTACACATTCTAAGATGGGGTTCCACCATGGCTTTAAAACATAATGAACACAGAGCTTCCTCTATGTCAGACATGTTAGAACAGACTAATAATGAGACTAATAAGCTTGGAAAACACTTTAAATCAAGTTAACAAGCAAATATATAAAACGTTACTGTGCCTTTAAGAGAAACAAATTTTGTCAAAATTTGAAAAACAGTGAAAAAAGGCAGTAAAACAAACGAAATTTTTACAGTACATGTAATAAGGTAACAGAGCATTGCACCCACTTGCAAATGGATGATTAACCCCTTAATGCAAAAAACAGATAAAAAAAACGACAGACGTTTTTTTTTTTTTTTTTTTAAATTCTTTTTATTGAGAGCCAACACATGAGTACAGTAATCAACAATTCCACACAGTATCATGAAGGTTACATCCACAGATACAGTATGTATATCATCCCCTGAGGGGCGATATTATTCAGGACATAAAGATTCAGTAGGTTAATACATGACAGTTAAGATAATCCGGATGCTAATGACAATTGATATTTTTGGTATCTACATATGTTTAGCCCTCTCATTTTACATTTTCATCCCCAACTAGTCCCCGACCCCTCCCCCCAAACCCCAAAACACTAACCACCTTATGTTATATTGAAGAGAGCTTGGGCATACATCATGTAAACATTTACATACAGGCAATTTGAAATTGTGTAAGAACACACTTAGTACAATCACAATAGGTATTGTAAGGAAAACAAATGATACTCAACAAATGAGAATGATAGACATGGATCACAGGAAAATAACCTTATGAGCTGGTTTGTTTCATGTCTGTATACGACAATGAAGCTGGCTTCCATAACATGCAATATATTGGGTTATAATAAAAGAATACATGAAGATTTATTCCAGACAGACATGACAATTATCGACTGTACAGGTTCACCAAGATTTTCTCAGTATCTGCTACCCGCGCTCTCTTATTTTTAATATTTTAAACTAAACTAAATCTAAAACAAAACTGTAGCTTAATATGATTAGTATGTATACCTGAATATGTTGCCCAGTACAATAAATCTAATTAAGTATGGTTGCAGGATGTAGAGACTCTATACTTAGCAAAGATATATGTAAGTCGAACATATTTAGTGAGGGTCTAAATAGTTGGTCTAAGCAGTTGGCCACTCAGGTTTAATGTGGTTAATCATCACAGTAAATTGACTGCAACTGGGCGTTGCTGGTGAAGGCAGATTATGTTGTGACAATATGAACTGTTCAGCATAGCTACGTAACTTACCAATCTAAACTGAAAAAGCTAAACAGTACTGTAGCTGAATATGATTAGTATGTATACCTGAATATGTTGCCCAGCACAAAAAATTAGATATGATTGCAGAGACTCTATACTTTGCACAGACATATGTGAGTCAAGTATGCTTTGCAGAGGTCATGTTATTAGCTGGCAGCATGATTTCCTGAGCAAATTACAATTGGTAAACTAGCTACCCTATATCTCATCTCCACGAACGAAGGCAAGTCTGAATAGAACCATGTTAACATAAGCCATGTAGTTATCGTAGGTGTTCAGATGTTAGTGAACAACAGTCACAGCAACAATAAAGATGCAGAAAGCTTTTGGCTCTACATTATAAAAGAGATATAATAAAAGTGATATCTCCAGGGATGGAAGCCACTTAAATGTTCCCAACATATATGGTCATTAATATGCTAATGTAACCTAAGCACAGTAGTAGGGCTATATTTTGAACGTTATTCTATAGGTTAAGATCCAGTAGGAGAGATCTAGGGGGCTCCACTAATATAGGTTTGTTTCAATAATAACTGCTGAACCTATTCAGAGAGTCCCCGGCAGCCACACAGCAAATGTTTAATGTTAAGTAATCGGGTAGAAAGCTGTGGTACCATAGTCAAACACAACCCTCAACTAATGTACAGTTAGCAAGTCATCTCGGGTCGCACACATCTAACAGGCTAGGGTAGGTTACGCAGCCATAGAGGAAACACTGATCATTACAGAATAGAGGGTTCAGGTTAGTGCTGTATGCGTTGGGATAGAGAGGCAACAAGACTCCCGTTGCCTATAAGTATGAGAATGCCTGACCCATCACAGCCAGCAAGCAGGGAGAAACAAAACTTTGTGCGGCATCTACATGTGTAACCAACAGGAGCACATTATGTAAGGCCAAAGAGACATAAAATAGATTTGTGACCATAAAACAAAAACAGTATGATCTTTAACAGCAATGTGCAGGACAGATAACACCACATATATTTATGTTTTCATAGATGCTACAACTAAAGCATTTCATAACTGGTACCATAGAGTCCTGTACAGTCATAGAATGTGTAATGTAGGTTGCAGATCTGCTGGAAATAGGTCTGCTAGTACCTGTCACTTATGAATTAAAAGCTGTGTTGTGGGCCGATTTTTAGCTGAAGTATTTAGCAGCCGGGGTGAGCCTCAGTTCATCACTAGAAAACCATAAAGTGGGGCAAAAACATAACTAAGTCAAACATTGAGAACCCTCAAGAGAAAAAAAACAGTAACATGCAAAGAACCATGGAGGGCATGATCCGCTTGCTGTACAAAGTTCCAAATCTACCTCCCTCCTATGCAATCATCCAGGATGACAGACAAACTGACTGTGGCTCCGCTACAGATGAATGGGGCTGAGGTAAGAAGCTAACCGACCCCAACACGGCAACTCCTGTGCGATGGGTGACCACTGCGATGTTGTGTTGGGTTGCGCCACAGCCGGGACCTGCTGCAGTTGCTGTTATCATTGGATGCCGCTTGTCGTTTGAAAAACTCAGGTCTGCTGGGTCCCGGCTTCCAGAATTGGGGCATTGGCAGAGTTATTCCAGGTGCTGGGGTTAGGTGCAGAGCAGAGGATCGCTGCCTTCGCCACTGAAGCACATTTCGCAGAAGTCCCGGCTGTTTAGGAGTCCCACCGAGACCCACCGCCAGAGTTGCAGCGAGCCTGGCCCTTGAGCCATAGCTATAGCTATCATGTCGGTCCTCCGACACAGCGGCAGCAGCACACAGAACAGCAGGGGACTCAGCTGAAATGACAGCTGAGTAGGCGGTATTGTAAGTTAAAGCTAGGACGGTAGGCAGGCGAGCCGGGTAGTTCATTCCGTTTATCATTAGATGTGGAGTCTTGTAGCTGTCAGTAAGGGACAAGGAAGTGACCGTATGCACAACAGGCTCAATGGCTGGCCTCTCCTGATGCCCAGGCTGTACCCCATTTGACAGCATTGTGCATAAGTCAGCGCAGGATTGCAGGAGTCTTTCCAGTTTAGGTAAAAACACTGTTTTCTTCTGTTAAGTGTGATCAGTCCACGGGTCATCATTACTTCTGGGATATTACTCCTCCCCAACAGGAAGTGCAAGAGGATTCACCCAGCAGAGCTGCATATAGCTCCTCCCCTCTACGTCACTCCCAGTCATTCTCTTGCACCCAACGACTAGATAGGATGTGTGAGAGGACTATGGTGATTATACTTAGTTTTATATCTTCAATCAAAAGTTTGTTATTTTAAAATAGCACCGGAGTGTGTTATTATCTCTCTGGCAGAGTTTGAAGAAGAATCTACCAGAGTTTTTGCTATGATTTTAGCCGGAGTAGTTAAGATCATATTGCTGTTTCTCGGCCATCTGAGGAGAGGTAAACTTCAGATCAGGGGACAGCGGGCAGATGAATCTGCATAGAGGTATGTAGCAGCTTTTATTTTCTGACAATGGAATTGATGAGAAAATCCTGCCATACCGATATAATGTCATGTATGTATACTTTACACTTCAGTATTCTGGGGAATGGTACTTCACTAGAATTACACTGTAAGAAGTACATAAAGCTGTTTATTAACTAGAAATTATGTTTAACGTTTTTGCTGGAATGTAAAATCGTTTTCATTTGCTGTGGTACTGAGTGAATAAATGTTTGGGCACTATTTTTCCACTTGGCAGTTGCTTAATCTTTTTTCTGACAGTTTCTGTTCTCTCTCACTGCTGTGTGTGAGGGGGAAGGGGCCGTTTTTTGGCGCTTTTGCTACGCATCAGATATTTCAGTCAGCAGCTCATTGTATTTCCTGCATGATCCGGTTCATCTCTACAGAGCTCAGGGGTCTTCAAAACTTATTTTGAGGGAGGTAATTTCTCTCAGCAGAGCTGTGAGAATTATAGTTGACTGAGATAAAAAAACGTTTATTCTGTAATTTGTTTCCTGCTTTCAGAATTTGTTATCTTTGCTAATGGGATTAAACCTTTGCTAAAGTTGTGTTGTTTACAAGGATTGAGGCTATAACTGTTTCAATTTATTAATTTTCAACTGTCATAGATCTTCTGTGCTTCTTAAAGGCACAGTACGTTTTTAATATTATTCTAATTGAATTGTATTCCAAGTTGCAAGTTTATTTGCTAGTGTGTTAAACATGTCTGATTCAGAGGATGATACCTGTGTCATTTGTTGCAATGCCAAAGTGGAGCCCAATAGAAATTTATGTACTAACTGTATTGATGCTACTTTAAATAAAAGTCAATCTGTACAAATTGAACAAATTTCACCAAACAACGAGGGGAGAGTTATGCCGACTAACTCGCCTCACGTGTCAGTACCTGCATCTCCCGCTCGGGAGGTGCGTGATATTGTAGCGCCGAGTACATCTGGGCGGCCATTACAAATCACATTACAGGATATGGCTACTGTTATGACTGAAGTTTTGGCTAAATTACCAGAACTAAGAGGTAAGCGTGATCACTCTGGGGTGAGAACAGAGTGCGCTGATAATATTAGGGCCATGTCAGACACTGCGTCACAGGTGGCAGAACATGAGGACGGAGAACTTCATTCTGTGGGTGACGGTTCTGATCCAAACAGACTGGATTCAGATATTTCAAATTTTAAATTTAAACTGGAAAACCTCCGTGTATTACTAGGGGAGGTGTTAGCGGCTCTGAATGATTGTAACACAGTTGCAATACCAGAGAAAATGTGTAGGTTGGATAAATATTTTGCGGTACCGGCGAGTACTGAGGTTTTCCCTATACCTAAGAGACTTACTGAAATTGTTACTAAGGAGTGGGATAGACCCGGTGTGCCGTTCTCACCCCCTCCGATATTTAGAAAAATGTTTCCAATAGACGCCACCACACGGGACTTATGGCAAACGGTCCCTAAGGTGGAGGGAGCAGTTTCTACTTTAGCTAAGCGTACCACTATCCCGGTGGAGGATAGCTGTGCTTTTTCAGATCCAATGGATAAAAAATTAGAGGGTTACCTTAAGAAAATGTTTGTTCAACAAGGTTTTATATTGCAACCCCTTGCATGCATTGCGCCGATCACGGCTGCAGCGGCATTCTGGATTGAGTCTCTGGAAGAGAACATTAGTTCAGCTACTCTGGACGACATTACGGACAGGCTTAGAGTCCTTAAACTAGCTAATTCATTCATTTCGGAGGCCGTAGTACATCTTACTAAACTTACGGCGAAGAATTCAGGATTCGCCATTCAGGCACGCAGGGCGCTGTGGCTAAAATCCTGGTCAGCTGATGTTACTTCTAAGTCTAAATTGCTTAATATACCTTTCAAAGGGCAGACCTTATTCGGGCCCGGGTTGAAAGAGATTATCGCTGACATTACAGGAGGTAAAGGCCATGCCCTGCCTCAGGACAAAGCCAAAGCTAAGGCTAGACAGTCTAATTTTCGTTCCTTTCGTAATTTCAAAGCAGGAGCAGCATCAACTTCCTCTGCACCAAGACAGGAAGGAGCTGTTGCTCGCTACAGACAAGGCTGGAAACCTAACCAGTCCTGGAACAAGGGCAAGCAGACCAGGAAACCTGCTGCTGCCCCTAAAACAGCATGAATTGAGGGCCCCCGATCCGGGATCAGATCTAGTGGGGGGCAGACTTTCTCTCTTCGCCCAGGCTTGGGCAAGAGATGTCCAGGATCCCTGGGCGCTAAAGATAATATCTCAGGGATACCTTCTGGACTTCAAATACTCTCCTCCAAGAGAGAGATTTCATCTGTCAATGTTGTCAACAATCCAGACAAAGAAAGAGGCGTTTCTACGCTGCGTACAAGAGCTCTTGTTAATGGGAGTAATCCATCCAGTTCCACGATCGGAACAGGGACAGGGGTTTTACTCAAATCTGTTTGTGGTTCCCAAAAAAGAGGGAACTTTCAGACCAATCCTGGACTTAAAGATCCTAAACAAATTCCTAAGAGTTCCATCGTTCAAGATGGAGACTATTCGGACAATTTTACCTATGATCCAAGAGGGTCAGTACATGACCACTGTAGATTTAAAAGATGCTTACCTTCACATACCGATTCACAAAGATCATTATCGGTACCTAAGGTTTGCCTTCCTAGACAGGCATTACCAGTTTGTGGCTCTTCCATTCGGATTGGCTACAGCTCCAAGAATCTTCACAAAGGTTCTGGGTGCTCTTCTGGCGGTACTAAGACCGCGGGGAATCTCGGTAGCTCCATACCTAGACGACATTCTGATACAAGCTTCAAGCTTTCAAACTGCCAAGTCTCATACAGAGTTAGTACTGGCATTTCTAAGGTCACATGGATGGAAGGTGAACGAAAAGAAAAGTTCACTCGTTCCACTCACAAGAGTTCCCTTCCTGGGGACTCTTATAGATTCTGTAGAAATGAAGATTTACCTGACAGAGGACAGGCTAACAAGACTTCAAAGTGCTTGCCGCACCCTTCATTCCATTCAACACCCGTCAGTGGCTCAATGCATGGAGGTAATCGGCTTAATGGTAGCGGCAATGGACATAGTACCCTTTGCACGCTTACACCTCAGACCACTGCAACTGTGCATGCTAAGTCAGTGGAATGGGGATTACTCAGACTTATCCCCTTCTCTGAATCTGGATCAAGAGACCAGAAATTCTCTTCTATGGTGGCTTTCTCGGCCACATCTGTCCAGGGGGATGCCATTCAGCAGACCAGACTGGACAATTGTAACAACAGACGCCAGCCTTCTAGGTTGGGGTGCCGTCTGGAATTCTCTGAAGGCTCAGGGACAATGGAGTCAGGAGGAGAGTCTCCTGCCAATAAACATTCTGGAATTGAGAGCAGTTCTCAATGCCCTCCTGGCTTGGCCCCAGTTGACAACTCGGGGGTTCATCAGGTTTCAGTCGGACAACATCACGACTGTAGCTTACATCAACCATCAGGGAGGGACAAGAAGCTCCCTAGCTATGATGGAAGTATCGAAGATAATTCGCTGGGCAGCCACCTGTCAGCAATCCACATCCCGGGAGTGGAGAACTGGGAGGCGGATTTCTTAAGTCGTCAGACTTTTCATCCGGGGGAGTGGGAACTCCATCCGGAGGTCTTTGCCCAAATACTTCGACGTTGGGGCAAACCAGAGATAGATCTCATGGCGTCTCGACAGAACGCCAAGCTTCCTCGTTACGGGTCCAGATCCAGGGATCCGGGAGCAGTCCTGATAGATGCCCTGACAGCACCTTGGGACTTCAGGATGGCTTACGTGTTTCCACCCTTCCCGATGCTTCCTCGATTGATTGCCAGAATCAAACAAGAGAGAGCATCAGTGATTCTAATAGCACCTGCGTGGCCACGAAGGACTTGGTATGCAGACCTGGTGGACATGTCATCCTGTCCACCTTGGTCTCTACCTCTGAAACAGGACCTTCTGATACAGGGTCCCTTCAAACATCAAAATCTAACTTCTCTGAAGCTGACTGCTTGGAAATTGAACGTTTGATTTTATCAAGACGTGGGTTTTCTGAGTCAGTTATTGATACCTTAATACAGGCTAGGAAGCCTGTTACCAGAAAGATTTACCATAAGATATGGCGTAAATACCTATATTGGTGTGAATCCAAAGGTTACTCTTGGAGTAAGGTTAGGATTCCTAGGATATTGTCTTTTCTACAAGAAGGTTTAGAAAAGGGTTTATCTGCTAGTTCATTAAAGGGACAGATCTCAGCTCTGTCCATTCTGTTACACAAACGTCTGTCAGAAGTTCCTGACGTCCAGGCTTTTTGTCAGGCTTTGGCCAGGATTAAGCCTGTGTTTAAAACTGTTGCTCCACCATGGAGTTTAAACCTTGTTCTTAATGTTTTACAGGGCGTTCCTTTTGAACCCCTTCATTCCATTGATATAAAGTTGTTATCTTGGAAAGTTCTATTTTTAATGGCTATTTCCTCGGCTCGAAGAGTCTCTGAATTATCAGCCTTACATTGTGATTCTCCTTATTTGATTTTTCATTCGGATAAGGTAGTTCTGCGTACTAAACCTGGGTTCTTACCTAAGGTAGTTACTAACAGGAATATCAATCAAGAGATTGTTGTTCCTTCTTTGTGCCCAAATCCTTCTTCGAAGAAGGAACGTCTACTGCACAACCTGGATGTAGTCCGTGCTCTAAATTTTACTTACAGGCAACTAAGGAATTTCGACAAACGTCTTCTCTGTTTGTCGTTTACTCTGGGCAGAGGAGAGGTCAAAAAGCTTCGGCTACCTCTCTTTCTTTTTGGCTTCGTAGCATAATTCGTTTAGCTTATGAGACTGCTGGACAGCAGCCTCCTGAAAGAATTACAGCTCATTCTACTAGAGCTGTGGCTTCCACTTGGGCCTTCAAGAATGAGGCCTCTGTTGAGCAGATTTGCAAGGCTGCAACTTGGTCTTTGCTTCATACCTTTTCCAAATTTTACACTTTTGCTTCATCGGAGGCTATTTTTGGGAGAAAGGTTCTTCAGGCAGTGGTTCCTTCTGTATAAAGAGCCTGCCTATCCCTCCCGTCATCCGTGTACTTTTGCTTTGGTATTGGTATCCCAGAAGTAATGATGACCCGTGGACTGATCACACTTAACAGAAGAAAACATAATTTATGCTTACCTGATAAATTCCTTTCTTCTGTAGTGTGATCAGTCCACGGCCCGCCCTGTTTTTAAGGCAGGTAAATATTTTTTAATTTATACTCCAGTCACCACTTCACCCTTGGCTTTTCCTTTCTCGTTGGTCCTTGGTCGAATGACTGGGAGTGACGTAGAGGGGAGGAGCTATATGCAGCTCTGCTGGGTGAATCCTCTTGCACTTCCTGTTGGGGAGGAGTAATATCCCAGAAGTAATGATGACCCGTGGACTGATCACACTACAGAAGAAAGGAATTTATCAGGTAAGCATAAATTATGTTTTTAATCCCGCTAAGATGAGAGTTGCAGCAGAGCCTTCTTTGATGACTGATTTAGACATCGTTAATAAATAGGGACGTTGTTAGCGAACAGGAACTTGGGTATATGTATATACAATGTGGCGGTAGTGTTCCCGCCACGAAGCCTGACGGCTTTATTCCTTAAAATGACAATCCGGGGTAGAAGAGATGTTGTTCCTTCTGTCTGCCAGGTATTCCCGGACAGCTTGCCTGTCAAGGGAGACGCAGATGGCGTGGATAGATGGCAGCAATATCAGAGTTATAAGTGTTATTCCTCAGAGCTGTTAAAGCTTGCATCCATCTTGTTGAGCCGCCCACCGGAAGTCGACATAGACATTTTTAAAAACAGACACAACAAAACTGCCACAGCAGAGCTGTGGATTACCTTCCCTATAAACGATTTTGGAAGTCTTTTTAGCCCTTTAGAAATGTCCTGTAGTATTCATGGGACTGCTGAGGGAATCTGGATAATTCATTTTGTAATTTTAACTGCGCAAAAAAGCGCTAAATTAGGCCCCTCCCACTCATATTACAACAGTGGGAAGCTTCAGTTAACTGTTTCTATGCAAAATTTAAGCCAGCCATGTGGAAAAAAACTTAGGCCCCAATAAGTTTTATCACCAAACATATGTTAAAAACGATTAAACATGCCAGCAAACGTTTTAAAACACATTTTTACAAAAGTATGTATCTCTATTAATAAGACTGATACCAGTCGCTTTTACTGCATTTAAGGCTATACCAACATTACAGTGTTATCACCAATGTACGTTAAAAAACGATTAAACATGCCAGCAAACGTTTTAAAACACATTTTTATAAGAGTATGTATCTCTATTAATAAGCCTGATACAGTACCAGTCGCTATCGCTGCATTTAAGGCTTTACTTACATTACTTCGGTATCAGCAGTATTTTCTTAGTCAATTCCATTCCTAGAAAAATATTTTACTGCACATACCTTATCTGCAGGAAAACCTGCACGCCATTCCCCCTCTGAAGTACCTCACTCCTCAGAATGTGTGAGAACAGCAAATGGATCTCAGTTACGTCTGCTAAGATCATAGAAAAACGCAGGCAGATTCTTCTTCCAAATACTGCCTGAGAAAAACAGCACACTCCGGTGCCATTTAAAAATAACAAACTTTTGATTGAAGAATAAACTAAGTATAAATCACCACAGACTCTCACGACCTCCCTATGTTGAGGCTTGCAAGAGAATGACTGAATATGGCAGTTAGGGGAGGAGCTATATAGCAGCTTTGCTGTGGGTGGACTCTTGCAACTTCCTGTTGGGAAGGAGAATATATTCCATAAGTAATGGATGATCCGTGGACTGGATACACTTAACAAGAGAAAATGGCTCCTTGCATCTGGAAAGTCCTTGCATAAAGGGGCAGTAAACTGGAATGTAATATATATATATATATAAAATGCATATCTGCCAAAAGGGCATCTACCATTTGTGTATTGAGGAGGAAACATTTCTGCATGGTTTTAAATATATAATTTCTACAGCATTGTCAAATAATCATAAATAAACTGCTGCTAAAAAAATTTGTTTTTATGGACCCCTAGCCCCACCATACAACTACTACCACACTGAAGTTACAATCCAAAATTGCACAAAGAAATAAAAAACATTTGCTAAGTAAGTCCTACCTCCTCTTCAAATGAAAGTGATCTGCCGTCTGACTCAGGCACACACTGTACAAAGTGCCAAGTCTGTCATAGTGGTTTAATGCACACTAAGAAATCCTCTCAAATGCTAATACTTTACTCCTTGTAATAAAATTTCCCATGCTCAATTAGCACTCTGCTATAGTACCCACTGGTGGCTGCCAAAATTAAAAAAAAAAAAATATATATATATTTTTTTTTTTAGTTCTTGCCTCATGGGGCCCCCCTGGCTCATTGGGCCCCTGACAGGAGTCACCCCTGTCACCCCCTGATGGCGGCCCTGTATACATACACAAACATACATACAGATACACACACATACAGTATATATATATATATATATATACATACACATATACACACACACATACAGTATATATATATATATATATATATATACACACACATATAGTATGTATATATATATATATATATATATATATATATATACACACACACACATTTACACACACATACAGTATGTGTGTATATATATATATATATATATATATGTATATATACATACACACACATATACATATATATTCATAAATGTTTCACACTAATATTTAATCAACATGATGGCCAATCAGGTGGGGGAAAAAATTAAAAATGTCCTTTTAATGAAAAATCATCTAAAAGGTCACTAATAAGTTGAGGGGGTTAAGATTTGAAAAACACAACTTTTATATGAGAGGTCCTGGGTTTATTCAACTGCAAAGTCAAAACAGCACTGGTCTTGTTATAGTAGGTCCTGCAAATGTAATGTAGCCTGTATCATCAAATAGACCCCATATTTAAAAGAGAAGAATCCCAGCGTTGAAGCAACGGGTTTCATGTCCTTATAACTATCATTTAATCATCGCAAAAATTAGTTACCATTTTGTTTTGTTGTTGGTATATTGGCCCATAGATCCTTGTTTCTCGGATGGAAAAGTATTTAAGTG
>NC_069506.1:64058537-64061037 GCF_027579735.1 Bombina bombina
GGAGATTGCTGTTTCTGAGCCCTCTGAAGCTGTAACAGGTAATTTAAATCTATTGGCACCTGATTCTCCAGGTAACATAACACAGGAAAGAACTGCAGATGTGTTTTTGAGAAAAAGACTGTTAGTGGGTGACTCTATTTTGAGGAATGTGTATTTAGGTGAAAGTAAAGGAGAAACAAGGGAGGTTAGATGTCTTCCAGGAGCTACTGCTCACAGGGATAGGAATCGTATTTTGAGAATTGTTAAGGCAGCAGGAAAGGGAAGTGAGTTGGATGTGATTGTTCATTTAGGAACAAATGATCTGGCTAGTAATCATGTTGCTGCTGTTCAGAAAGAGTTTTGTGACCTAGGTAATCATTTAGAGACTGTGGCATCAACTCTATCATTTTCTGCTATTTTACCTGTGTATGACCAGGAAGCAGGAAGATGGAGCGGATAACAACATTTAATTCTTGGTTAGATAAGTGGTGCAGGGAACGAGGATTTGGTTTTATTGGCCATTATAGCTCTGTTTGGAAAGATACTAGGTTATTTAGGAGAGATGGCTTGCATTTGGATGCTAAAGGAACAGAGTATCTGGGAGAGGAGTTCAAATACTTTATTAGAAATCATTTAAACTAATAAAGGGGGGTAGCATTAATATATCCACTGCCCCCCACAATGCCAAAACTGTTAGTCCAAGTAACAATTCTAGAAATTCTAGTAGAAAAATTCTTCGTGCCATGAGCAAATGCTCGCAGCTTAGGAAATAAATTACCTGAACTCATTTCAATAATGACTAGGGACAACTTGGATTTAGTAGCTATAACAGAAACATGGTACAATGATTTGCATGACTGGGACATAGTCATACCTGGATACAGGTTATTTAAAAGAACAGAGTAGGAAAGAAAGGTGGAGGAGTTGCTTTGTATGTAAATGAAAATATAAGGTTACTGAAATTGTAGGAACAAATGATGAGGTGGAAAGTATTTGGGTGACTTTGGAAATTGGAGATAAAAATGTTTTTAGAATAGGGGTTGTATATAGGCCTCCATTGCAGGATGAAAAACTGGACAATCTGTTATTAGATGAAATAACCAAAATTACCATGAAGGGTAAGGTTATAGTACTGGGGGACTTTAATTTGCCAGATATAGACTGGAAGATTCCTTCTGCTAGATCGGCTAGAAGCAGGTATATTCTTGAATCTCTGCTAGGGGAATCACTTGAACAATTAGTCAAGGAACCAACTCGTAAGGAAGCTATATTAGATCTAATACTTACAAACAGTGATACAGTTTCAGATGTGTCTGTAGGTGAGAACTTAGGATCCAGTGATCATCAATCTGTTTGGTTTAGTATTCATGTTCAGGAACTGTACACCCAGACTAAAACAAAAGTTTTAGACTTTAGGACGGCAGATTTTTCATTAATGGGAGAATACCTAAAAAACTATTTAAAGGGGAAAAATCTTATTACAGGGGTTCAAGAACAGTGGGAATTTGTGAAAGGTGCCATTTTAGATGCAACCGCACACTGTATTAGACATGTCTGTAAAAGTAAAAGAAAGCGGAAACCAATTTGGTTTTCCAAAGAAGTAGCACATGCTGTAAAGACAAAAAAGATAGCTTATAAAAATTACAGACACACACAAGCAGATGATGATATGAAAATATGGAGACTCCAACAAAAAAAGACTAAGCAGTTAATTAGGAAGGTTAAAGCTGATGCAGAAGAGAAGATAGCACAGTCAGTAAAACATGGGGACAAAACATTCTTTAGATATTCAGTGAAAGAAGAAAAAATAAGGTAGGAATAGTAAAATTGAAATCAGTTGATGGTAGAATAATAGAAGGAGATAAGCAGATTGCAGACTGTCTCAATGATTACTTCTGTTCTGTTTTCACTAAAGATTGTGAAGATACAATGTCTACATTAAGGGATGCTATGCAAAATAGAAACAAGCTTAACAGTAATCTTTTTACAGAGGATGAGGTTTTGTTAGCATTATCAAAAATAAATGTTACAAAGGCAGTGGGTCCTGATAATATTCATCCAAGGGTTTTAAAAGAACTTCGTTCAGTGCTAACTGTCCCATTAACTGATCTGTTTAATCAGTCACTATTAACAGGAGCTGTCCCAGATGATTGGAGAATAGCAAATGTAATACCTCTTCATAAAAAGGGCAGTAGAGAAGAATCTGGCAACTACAGGCCAGTTAGTTTAACTTCAGTAGTAGGGAAATAATGGAAAGCCTCTTAAAGGAAAGAATTATGACTTACATAAAGACAAACAATTTAGAGGACCAAAATCAGCATGGTTTTACTTCAGGGAGATCATGTCAGACTAATCTAATTGACTTCTTTGATTATGTAACAAAAGTATTAGACAAGGGAGGAGCAGTTGATGTAGCATATCTAGATTTCAGCAAAGCATTTGACACCGTCCCACACAATAAACTTATTCACAAACTATATCTCCTTGGTCTAGATTCAAAAATTGTGAACTGGGTGGAATG